>NW_017728906.1:26555978-26604701 GCF_001723895.1 Crocodylus porosus
ATATATATATATATATATTATATATATGCGTTTTGCTTTGCTAGAATTTTATTTTCTCTTTTTTCTCAGTGTAGTAGTTCTGATTCATCTTGAAAAGGTCAAATTCTGTTCTCAAGATCAGCAGGATCTTGATTTTTTTTGTCAGATCAATTAAAGGAGAATTCTTATTACAGTTTTCTTAATGAGATAGTTCTTAGGTAAAAAGCTAACTTCATTAAGGTATAATATTCTTCTGTCACACAAGAAAGTTGTTTTTGATATTTCCCATATGGTTTCTGAACTTACTTTTCTTAAATATTATTAATTCTTTGATACCTCTTTCTATTTCCTACTGTCTGTTTCAATAAAGGTAGGCAGTGTAAATTTCTGGCAGTACTCTTCCTTCTGATTTTTGTTGTCTGTCTCCCAAGTACTCTTTTTTACATACTTCTGATTGAACCTCTGAAATTTCTTACTAATTTATAGTCAATTTTATTGAATTACCTTTCACATCTCTTTAGAATTACATAGTTAACCTTTTTTTTTCACCTGATCAACCTATCCACAACTCTTATTACCTGGTCCATAAAATGGTCTTTTAAAATGAAACAAGATATATTAGTCATACAAAAATATGTATATGATATTTAAATCAGACTTAATCTTAAGTAAAATTTTCAGAATAAAAGAGAGAAAAGGGTCTGTACTGTAAACGAAAGGACAAATTTAAATTGTGCCCTCTGTTGACATGATCTTATTATCAACCCTTTCCTGCTGCACACAGCAGCATGATAAATAGCTCTAATGCTGCTTTGCATACTCCCATTTATATACATTTATTCTAGTATGAACCTTGGAATAGTGTTCTGTTTTAATATTATAGTAAATATTATTTATCTAGGAGTTAACGATATATAATCATGTATCATAATTAGTAAGGTAAGAGTGAGACAAATTCTGCTTTACCAACTGGGGGAAGGACAGGACATGCAGGCTGGGGACAGATATTCAAAAAGCCTGAGCCTGAATTGATTCAATCTTTGCAGGTTAGTTTAACCTGAGTAGCCTGAACTGGTTTGAAACTGGATGCACATTCTCTCTTGGCTGAGGAAATTCAGGCACATGCCTGCAGTTGCTTAGGCTAAAAGCTGGGAAGGGGGGGTGGTAGATCAGTGCTCCCTTCCCTTCTGCAGGGAGCTGAGCTGAATGGGGCATGGCTAGAGGCATGCAGAACACTCTCATTAGTGGTGTTTGCCTGCACAGTCCCAGGCTTTTCCCCATTGGCTGCTTCCAGCTGTGGGCTAGCACTCTGAGACAAGGGGAGTTGTGCAGTGCATGCACCTGTTGATGATACAGAGCTTTTAAATCTCCCTCCCTGCTTTGTTATACTGTCTGCAATAAACTGGCTGGTGAGCAAGCCAGCTGGAGGGTCAGGGGGGTATTCATAACAGTCTTTATCACTCGATTAGCAAAACAAAGGCCTCTCTCCACATTACTTCAAACTTCTTAAACAGCTTACTGGATGACCTGTTGATTAGCTCCAAAAACCATAAGTGGTCACTGTTCTCTCTGCCTATGCCAGTGACTTTGAAAAGAAAGACACATACACAGGCACCTCTCAGCATTAGCTAGCATACCACATGCTGGCTATGGCCTGTGCCATGGCAGAGAGGATGAAGGGATCTCTGCTTAAGCAGTGAGTGGTGAGATGGGGCACGGGGAAGCCAGCAGACCCTGCTGTGCCTAGAAGTCTGTGCCAAGCTCCAGCCAGGGAGCAGAGGGGAAGGGTCAGCCCTGCCATGGAGCATAGAGCCCCACCCAGCCCAAAGAGCATACTGGAATGCTGGGGGACTCTGATTTAACTTAAACCAGGAGGAAGAGTTTCAGCAACCAAGTAGAATTGTCCTGGGTTATTTGGCCTGTAAATATGGCAAATGTAGGCATAATACCTTCAGGTAGTGGTTATTTATATAATTAAAAAATTCCCCAAGCCACTGCCCTACATTTTATCTCATATATATGCAATAAAAATCCATCACATGGAGGTATGTGATATACAGACACCTGGAAGATATTATTTCCATCAAGCAACAGTTAATGTTGCTATCTAGAGGAGTAAACAGTGCCCTGGGAACTTTCAGGGACAGCAATGGGAGATGGAGAGTGGCTGGCAGAGGCTGTCCACCCCTTTCCCAAAGCTTTAGCTGTGCTGCTAATGAGAGTGAGCGCTACCCTGGGGAGGAGCTGCTTCCCTGATCATTGCACAGAGAAGAGGACAATCTGTGTAAAGTGCAGGGGAGGAGAAAGAAGTGTTGCGGCTCAAGGTCTCATTGCTTCTGTGCAAGTGCTTTAGCTTTCTCCTCATTTTGTCCCCACTGGCAGCTTTTCAAACAAATTTCCTCCTCTTTCACATTACTATTGTAAATAGGTAAAGCATGTCATGTTGATTGTCTTTTTACATTATTTTTCATAGGATGAGATGCTAATAGATACTTAAAGAAGCATCTGTGAAGGTTGGTTGAGGAAAAGGAGGTGGGGCCAGTGAGTCATGACATCTCCTGCTGAGGCATCCTGGGGCAACAGAGGTCAGTATGTCACAGAGTCCATTTGCAGAAAAGGGTGTGTGAGAGCATTTGATCCTGGGATGCTGGAGAACCTGGCGAAACTTTATTGTCTTGTATGTGATATGTCACATTCAAATTAAAATTTGGAAGAAACCAGCTACAAAAAAGTTCTACATTTTTTTCCAACCAGTATCTTTGCAGCTGGTTGGCCATTTTTATCTCTTGTTAGCAATTTTAATTGCACAGCAAAATTTATTGTGTTCAATTTATTATACATTTTATATATGTAGTATAACTAAATTTAGTGTGCATTTACCACTGCTGAAACGTGCCATATATATATAGATCTTACTGCATAGGCATATATATATTATATATGTGTGTACATTTTTTCCCCTGTAAGTATTGGAGAAGCCTTCTGAAAATATACAGACAAAATAGGATGTAGAATGGTGGCTTGTTATAGATGATATCAAGTAATGTAGGGTTTTGGGGACTGCAGGAAACAAACAAAAATATTTTACTTTTATTTGGAGTTTAAACTGTTTGTTGACCCAGTCCTCTGGGATACATATTTTATTCTCATGATAAACTGAGAAAGACAGCAGTGATAATTTTTTAGTACAACACAATATAATGTACAACAAAGCCAATTCTTGAAAGGCTCCGTATATATTTTCTCCAAAACAACAAAGGCAGCTAAGGCAGTTGAAGGTGATCTTTAAAAAGTATTAGCCATGCCAGTTTCATTCAAATGCATTTCTCACCTCACTAGTACTGTTTCCTGATCATCTGAAGATATGGATTCATCTAGATTCTTATACCATTAAGGCAAAACTTGTGCCAAAGAATGGATTTCATGAAATCCTTGACTCTGTTATATGTACAGATGAAATCCTGATATACTATGACCCCTAAAATAGACGCACAATAAAGCTGCTAGAAAGGAACCTGGGTTTTGAGATACCTGAGAGCAAGCCTGGGTAAGTAAAATACAATGATTTCTCCTTGTATGCTCATACTAGAAAATGCTGTTTTCAGCTAATATCAGACATAAGCTTAATACTATTTTGGAACTTTTAGATCATGTAAAAAATACTCAGTTCTAACAACTGAAATTTAGATGTGTACTTTGCCTGGAGGTAGAAGGCTAAAGGAATAGTATTGTATTCAAATAGTACCCAAGTAATATGCTTACTCTAGCAATCTCTTGTCCTGATTGAATACTTACTTAGGTCAACAGGAAGATTCTGCTGATAGTAATGGGTTCTGCATTGGGCTTGGCCACAAATAAAGTTATATATTGAGGCAGTACTCCAAGATCCCAAAAGTGGATGGCACACCATCTCATTGAAGACTGTCCCCTTTCTAAATAGGACAAGTATAACTGCTAAAACATACTCCACTGCCACTACCAGAAGATATTAAGAAATTCTAAGGCAAACAAAGCTTTTGGTCTATTTCTACTAAAATTCTTGGAGGAAATTATATGAAAAGCACAAGCTGTATGATCAGTCAAATTTTAAATAGATTTTTAAAAAGTTGATAACCAAAGAAAATAATGTCATACATTTGTAGAGAATATGTCAAATGCTTCTTTGTTGACTGATCCAGATAGAGGTAACAGCTTATTACTATAATCAATTAATGAAGTTATTCTCTTAGACATATGCTCCTGTGTATTCTAATTAAAGCCCTGCAGTGTCGCTTCTGTGTCATGTGTATTAAGCCCCTCCACATTTTAAAATGGCCATGGGGCACCTCATTTATACCTTGTTGAACAAGATTTAGATGAAGCATCATGCAACCATTTTTAAACATGTGGGAGCTTAATACATGTGACACTGCCACATTTTAATCAGAGCAGCTGCCTCGGAGCCACTCTAATTAAAATTCCCTCTCCCCACCCCATCTGGAGCATGTGCACAGACACCCTTAGTTCAATTGGTTGAAATCTCTTGTTTTATTTAGAAAGTCACACATTTGTGGGATGAAGGGAAATGCCCAGTAGAAAAAAAAATACAGCTCAATACTGTAGGCTTCCATTTACAAAACCTTAGCCAGGCTATACAGGAACATGTGATCTGCTCTGACTCTTTCAGCCTACTACTCATATTCTTTGTTGCACAGGTCTTGGATGTTACTGAGTACACTTCAATCAAGTCAAATGCCACAGAGAGGGATGACACTGTCTCTCTCTCTCTCTCTTTCCTAGGATAGGAAGGACATTTGTATATAAGAGTCTCCTCAAGTGCATGGATCAGAGTAGTGGGGGAGGTACCAGAAACACTGTAGGTGTTTGTTTTTCACTAAGTATGTGATCAAGGAAAACTTACATCTGCCTCATTGTAATGCAGATTGGGAGATCAGTAGCAGCTTTACCTATTTTCTGTTTTGTTTTTTTTCCCCCACACATTCTCTGGAAAATAAATTCTTGAGATGAGATGACTGACCTTAGCGAAATTATGATCAATCTATGAAATGACATTTTAAGATGCCTGCAAAACTCACCACTATTTTCTTACAGAGATTATCTGAAATTGAATTGATTGATACTTATGATGTAATGTAACACCATAAAGGGTATATAATTGGCTCAGTTTTAGTACTAATTGCATATCACATTGCATTGCCAGAGCTGCCAGTGTCCATGATGTTTGTGAGTTACCGCAGACAAAGAAATTGCCAGAGAATGAATAATGTGCTTTCAGTTGGAATAAGTAATTAGATTTGTGTACTTACAGGGGATCAGAAAACTTTCCTAAATCAAAAGGATTAATTCAAGAGCTAACACATGTACTGCTAAACTGAGAACAACTTTAGAAACAATTTTACCTTCCTAATCGAACTAGAGGTAAATCTTCAAACCACCTATTCTGTGGATATTATAATCCCTCCACTTCATACTGTGTGAAATAGCCTGAATGAACAGAACAAAAATGTAATCCATGATGTATTACAATTTTGTAGTACTGATGCTATCATTATAGTCTATCCCTGTTCTGTTATCATGCCTTTCTCCTTGGTCCCTACATCTTATTCACTTTGAGGAGAGTCTTTCATTTTAAGTATAACCTTTGTAGACTTTGTAATGTATTGGTATTTTTGGCTATAATTCCTCATACTTTCTTTCAGCCTCAAGGCAAACAGGATTTGAGAAATTTGTTCACAAACTGATTGTTTAGCTTATTCATAAATGGAGGGGAAAATGGTTAGGAAAAGTCTATATTTTCACGGTACAATTAGATTTTAAAAATGACAAATGTATCTTGGCTATAAGATCTATCTTTTAGTCTATCTTGAGTATGTTCTTGCTTGTGATGTGGTTAAGCAACTTTCAACTGGACCTCCTGGTTTCAGTCCCTTTGGTTCCCAACAGTTTTAATAACACAGGTACAACTTGCCTTTGTCACCTGTAAATGCGGGTGCCTGTGAATAATGCATTGCCAGTAACACAGCAACAACGTCCTCAAAACAAAGCATTATATATTACCATAATTCTTTGACATAATCCACAACTTTTCCTCCAAAAGCAGCTGGTGAAAATTGGGGTGTGTATTATATGCAAAAAGAAAGAAGGAACACAATAGTGGTAGCACTAATTGACATGACTCTGGGAGCCACAACAATTAACATTTGCCACTGGTCCCCCACCACCACATTTCTACACCTTTGAGGAGAACCCCCCTAGCCAGAAGACATGGTCCTGCATGCTATATAGGTTCACAGACCCAATCTGGTACAGGGGCAGGCTCATCTCCCTAGCTACTGCTTCTCAGTTTCTACAAGGAAGAAACTGCATGCTTTTTTTCCTCCATGCTTGTATGTAAGAACATATGGTAATTATGCAATGATTTAAAGTACTTAGGAAAAAAGTTCAACACAATGGAAAGTGTATACGCAAACTTCCTTACCCAAGTTTATGTATAGCCAGGGAAGTTAATCTTGATCCTAGCTTTAAGTTTGGAGAGCCACCCTGCTCTGTTTCTCTGTCGATCTGTATGCCAGCTTTTGTCTTCTGAAAGCCAGTTCTATCTGAGGCCTACATTTTTTAGATTTATGATTCCCTCAAATCTTAGTGTCAGCCTTGGAAAGAATAAACTTTTCTGATCTGGGTATAGGGTGCACTGCTCAGCGATCAGTATTTCTATTATTTCCTCTGGGAATACCATCATTTCATTTGTCCTTAAAAACCTGTCTTGATTAGACTCTTGACAATCAGACAGGTTACTATTAAGTACATAACCAGAGAACTATTCTATTTATAAAATATTCACAGAACTGTAACTTGTCAGGAATTTTTAAATTTTTTAAATCTAAAATTATGTTTAATTGAAACTGATTTATTGTGCTGAAATGTACCAAGTTTGATTAAAATCTCTTTTGCCATTGTGTTTATGATAGCCCTCCAAAGGTGTAGCCCTACCAACCAAACTCTTAGGGAACTCTTTGGGATGTGTAAAGACAAGCTTCAGCCTTGTGATATAGTATAACTGGTGGGGGAGGGGGCAGAGATAAGGGCAGCCACAGTCAAGGCACCATCTTTGTTTGGGGACTGTGTGCCTAAAAATGGCCACTGCTGTAGTAGCAACTGATTTCACTACCACCATCAGTTTTTTATCCTCTAGAAAAAATATCTTTTTGATTTAAACAAACATTTTTTTTAAATACATACATCATAAGATAAGTGTTTTCAGGGGGAAAAAAATCAACTTTTGTCAGCAGCTGTAGTCCCTTAATACAAGAAACACAGTTTCCAAGTAAATAGGGAAGTCACTGGTGATTCTAAGGATGATTAAAAAGGTGAATCTGAGATCCACAAGTTCAACTGCAGACATGGAAAATAGTTCAGGAAAAAGGAGTAGATCCTGGTGGTGTCAAATTACAGCCTTTTCATTTTGTCTTTCTTATCTATTCACCTCTATAATGTTTGCTCGTAATAATCAATGCCTTGTCAGACTTCAAGGCACCACTGGTGCTTGAGTCTCCCAGACATTGATGTTAATATCATATTTCTTCAGACTGGCCTTAAAAGTGTCCTTGAATATCTTCTTTTGCCCACCCCTAGAGCAGTGACCATCAGCAAGTTGGCAGTATAGAATGACATGCGAATCTGAGCATGGTTGTCAGGCATCTTTATGACATGCCTTGTTCAATGGGGCTGGTGCTGTACAAACACAGCATTAATGATGGTGCTGTTTGCTTGAGCCAGTACACTTCTATCCTCACAATTGATATGGGGATTTTTTAAAGGATATTGCTGATGAATGGAACAGTGTAGGGATGACAACAGCCAGGTAGATGAGAAGTTTGGTTTGGGTCCTGAGGTCATAATCATCAATGACATGATTTGGAGATGTTCAAAGGTGGACTTTTATTTGATGGTGAATATTATAATCTGTTTAATTTTTGGGAATGGTGACTACATAGGTAAGGGATTTAACATTCTGAAAGGTCTGCTGTCTAATTTTAATATGTAGGGGAGATGGTTGGTGTGAGGTAGGCTGGTAAAGTATCTTGGTTTTAGGGAAGTTGAGAGTGCGACTGAGTCCAAGAATTTCATATGATTCACAGAATCAAGAGTGACTTGGAAATCTTCAGTTAAGTGGGCACACACAACACAATCATCAGCATATTGAATATCAATAATATGGCTCCTGATTATATGCGATTTCATATGTAACTGGTTGCTGTGAAAGAAACACTTGTCCATGCAATACTGGATGCTGACTCTAGAAGGAAATCTATTAGTAATCAGTAATAATATGTGGAATAGCTGTTATATAGTTGGAACAGAGCTTTAATGTAATTGTGCATCCTTGCTTGACTAATGTTAAAATTTTAAAGGGATTTGTTTCTGAGCTTAGCATGGTTGATATTAATGTTGTCATAAAGAAGTCTGATGATGACAATACATCCAAGTCCTATCAGGATTTTTCATAGGGCCTCTCTGTTGATTGAATAAAAGGCCTTAGTTAGGTCAATGAAAGCCATGTAAAGATCTGTCTATTGCTCATAGCATTCCTTCTGCAACTCTCTACAAGCAAAGATAATAATAATTGCACCTTTGTGTGCTCTAAAACCACACTGGGACTTGGGTAGAATCTCCTGAGTGAGGACAGTAAGTCTGCTGAGGACAATGCAGAAGCATTTCATAATTTCTAGGTTCGGAAGAGACCTGAACAGATCATCAAATCTGACCCCGTGCCCTGGGCAGGAATGAGTGCTAGGATCATAATATCCCAGACAATTATCTATCCAACCTCCTCTTGGAGACCCCCAAGGATAGCACCACCTCTCTTGGGAGCCCATTCTAGAGCCTGGTGGCCCTAACCATAAATGCCTCCTGATATCAAGCCTGAACCTGCTCTCAATCAATTTGTGGCCATTCTTCTTTATTATCCCAGGTGGTGCCTGGAGGAATGCCTTCCCACCTAGGGGTAGGATGCCTTTCTTGAGGTTTTCCCATGATCAGTGCTGTCAAGATTATCAGGGAGGTAGTGCCGTAGACAACTGTTTTTATCAGGGTCTTTCAAATATTTGATATTAAAGCTCTTCCTTGGTTGCTTTATTTCTTTCTATTTTTTTTTAGTGACAATAATCAATAGATAATAATCCATGCAGTAATCATCTGCACTGGTCATAGCTCTGGTGATACAAATAGCATGATGATCCCAGGTAAACACTATAGTGGAGTCAATCAGGTGTCAGTATTTTAAGTGGGAGTATATTCATGATGTCTTCCATTTGTTGTCTTGTTAGAATAGGGAATTCATGATGGTCACATCATGTTTGAAACACTTGCCCAGAAGAATTCCTTTGGCATTTACTTTTCCCAGCACTTTCTTTCCAACTGTTCCTGTTGCCCTGTGGGGTCAGGACAACTCTCAGGATCTCAATATTGAACTGTTAGACAGGAGGGTGTGACATAATTGCACATATACAAACACACAAATCAATTAGGTGCATACACACACACACACACACACACACACACACACACACTCAGGCACATACACATCCAAACCAGCCTAGGCACATGCATACCTATCACCAATTCAAGCACATACACTATACACCCCAAATGTTAGACAAAAATCAATTGTCCATACCCACACACAGATCACTAATTCATATATCATGCACACAATGACACACACACACACACACACACATACTCACTAGTTCACACACATGCAACCCACCTACACATACACACAGATAAGTTCCTAACTTGGATGGTACAGTGTGTTTGTGTGTGCTTCGGGTACCTGGGTTACTTGGAGGAAGGTTAAAGTTAGAGAGAGAGAGTTAAAATGTAGGGAGTGAAAGTTGCCAGAACTGGGATTAGAACCAGTGGACTAGAGAGAAGCTGTCTGAGGAATTGAGGCTTGGGGTTACTTAAGGTAGATTGGGGCTGGAAACTGAGGCAAACAGCTGAGATATTGGGGCAGAGAGCAGATAAGTGGTGGCAAGGAGGAGACAGCAAGGAAAGAGAGAGAGAGGCAGCAACCTGGGAGCTTGGGGCTGGAAATTGAGGCTGGCAGCTTAGAGATTGGGGGGGTGGGGGGCAGATAAATGGTGGCAAGGAGGAAGCAGTCAGGAAACAGACAAAAACCCATCTTGGGGTTTCAAAATAACAGGTTTATTAAACAGACTACACACTACATAGCCCCCTGAAGTTATTGGTACACGTACACACACACACACACACACACACACACACACACACACACACACTTACAATGGCAGCAGGAGAAAGAGACTCAGTGGAAGGGTTGGAGTCCAGGTACGGAAGAGAAGCAGAGTCCAAGTCCTTGGTTGAAGATGGGGTGGGGGTGATAGCTAACTATCCAGGCTGGAAAGGGGTCCTTGTCCAGTAGGTGTTGTCAAGAGTGGGGTTGCCGGCAGGGCCTCTGGGTGGATAGGTGTTGTAGCATGGTGCTGGTCCAGATGGAAAGGACCAGTCAGTCTTCATTACCCCTTTTTGTGAGGCAGACTACCTCTGATCTCCTATGGGAGGGCCTGTCCAGGCAAGGTCAGTCCTGTTCCAGAGGGCTCCAGGTGTTCTTACTGAGCATGTGCAGCCTTGGAACAATGGTGGATTGCTTCATCTTTTGTTTCTTGAATGCTGAGGGTGGTTCCAAGGGCTGAGTCATTGGTCCAGGTATCGGTGTTGATGGTTTGGTCATTCAGAGGAAACTATTTTTAGATCTACTGCCATTGTCTCTCAAGCACCCTCATTCATCCCCATTCATTCAGGAACCAAGTTACATAGCAGGGTTAGTATGAGTCATAGGTTTCACAACCAGGCATGGGGATAAGATGGAGGCTTGACATTACAAGATGGAAACTTGACATGAATTATATTAACTTACATACATAGGCCTAAAACAGTAATCACACAATATAAAAGCAGTAAAAAAAACTGAATACAAACATAATAATTATCACTTATAAAACAGTGGCTATCTATATCAAAAAAGCAGGGCACTTATTTGCAAAGTGGGGAGAGAAAAATAAAACTTTCTATCTAAAATGAAATGTTAAAGCTTATCCTACATCTTAGCTTACTTATACTTATCTATAGGGAATAAGGAGGGAGAGAAAAAGTCAGGAAGGAATGCATTTTAAAATAAATAAAAAAAGAAAAATGGGGTTTTGCTACATTCCTTTCCATAATTCAGAGTCCCTCTCCACTCTAACACTAAAATTTTCTAAGAAGAATTATCTTCCTTGGGGAGATAACTGGACTTGTGTGAGTATAGAATAGAATTCTTGTTGTTTTGTCATCTGCATCATGGATCAGGGCATATGCACCGATGCCACTGTTGCTTGTTGTTAGTTGAAGAAGAAGAATCATGAATCATTTGTTGATGCAAACTGGATATTCAAGCATCTGAATAAAAATCTTGGTCTTGATAACAAAACCAAAGCCCTGGAAGTGTCTGTCTTTCAGCTTTTCCTTTAAAAAAAAAGGTGTAGTCACCACAATACTCTGTAAACTGTCGCTTTCCTGCACATCTGGTCTCATTAGGTGCAGTAGTGTCAGTATCAAATCATGCAAGTTCTCTGGCAATGATTGTTGTCCTTTCCTCTAGTCTGTCACTGCTAAGTCTGTCCACCAGGGTTTGCAGATATTCCAGTTTACAATCTTCATTATGTGTTTTAGACTTAATAGAATCATAGAAGTAGGGTTGGAAGGGACCTTGTAGATCTTCAAGTCCGAACCCTGCCTAGGCACAAGAAAAACTAGGCTCAAATGACAGCAGCCAGGTAGGCATCAAGCCTCTTCTTAAAAACCGCCAGGGTAGGAGCCAGCACCACTTCCCTTGGAAGTCGGTTTCAGATCCTAGCCGCCCTGACTATGAACTAGTGCTTCCTGACGTTTAGCCTGAATCTACCCTCTGCCAGCTTGTAACCGTTATTTCTAGTCACTCCTGCTACTGCTCCGGGGAAGAGGGACTCCCCCAGTGCCTGCTGGTCCCCTCTGACTAGTTTGTAACAGGCCACTAGGTCCCCCCTCAGCCTTCTCTTGCAGAGGATGAACAGGTTCAGGTCCTGTAGCCTCTCCTCCTAGTGGCCTGTTACAAACTAGTCAGAGGGGACCTGCCTTGCTGCCCCCTGATCATGCGAGTGGCCCTCCTCTGGACCCTCTCCATGTTCTCCACGCCTCTCTTTAAGTGGGCCGCACAGAACTGGACACAGAACTCCAGCTGTGGCCTAATGAGTGTCGTGTAGAGGGGGAGGATTACCTCCTTGGCCCTGCTTGAGATGCACCTGTAGATGCACGACAAGGTCCGGTTAGCCCTGCCAACCGTGACCTCGCATTGTCGGCCCATATTCATTCCAAGATCCCTTTCTGCCTCCGTGCTCTCAAGAAGGGAGCTTCCCATCTTATAAGTGTGCTGCTGGTTACTACTGCCCAAGCGCAGCACCCTGCACTTGTCAGTATTGAAACGCATCCTGTTTTTGTTAGCCCACGCCTGTAACCTATCCAGGTCTTGCTGCAGTCTTTCCCTCCTTATTAACATGCTCACCTCACCCCAAATTTTGGTATCATCAGCAAATTTAAACAAGTTGCTTTTCACCCCATCATCCAAACTGCTGATAAAGAAATTGAACAATGCAGGCCCAAGGACTGAGCCCTGGAGGACTCTGCTGCCCACTTCTCCCCAGGTCAAATTTGACCTGTCCACCACCACCCACTGAGTACGACCCTTGAGCCAATCTGCAATCCATCTGTAGGCATCAATGCCACAGTCACTTAGTTTTTTAATGAGGATGGGGTGGGAAACAGTGTCAAAGACCTTGCTGAAGTCCAGAAAGACTATGTCCATGGCGACACCTGCATCCAATACTTTTGTGACCTGAGGATAAAAGGCAATCAGGTTGGTCTGACATGACCTGCCCCTAATGAAACCATGCTGGTTGCCCTTGAGCATCATCTCTGAAGCTAGCCCATAGCAGATGTGCTCCATGATGATCTTCTCAAAGAGTTTCCCTAGGATTGAGGTAAGACTGATGGGCCTATAGTTGTCTGGGTTCTCCCTCCTCCCTTTTTTAAAGATGGGGACCACATTGGCTATCTTCCAATCATCTGACACCTGGCCTGAGCACCAAGAGTGCTCATAAAGCCATGCCAAGGACCCTGCAATAACCCCTGCTAGCTCCCTCAACACCCTGGGGTGGAGAGCATCTGGACCCACAGATTTGAACACGTCCAGCCCCCCAGAAGCTCTCTAACCTGGTCCTCCCCAACCTGAGGTCTAGAGGCATTCCCCTTGAGTCCATCTTGCATCACGGTTGGGAAGTCCCAGTCCCTCCACAAGAAAACGGAGGTGAAGAATTGGTTAAAGAGGTCTGCCTTCTCCTCTGGTGCAACCATCAGATTGTCCAGAGAATCTTGCAGGGGACCCACATTTCCCAGTGCTTTCTTCTTCCTCCCTATATATTTGAAAAAGGAATTTTTATTATCTTTGATTTTGAGTGCTAGCCTAGCTTTAGGTCCACCTTAGCTTTCCTGACAGCCCCCCTACAGGCCCAAGGAGAGGAGATATACTCCTCTTTGGAGATAGCACCCCCCTTCCACTGGTTGTACACCACCTTTTTGGCAATCAGACATTCCCAGATGCCCTTGGTGAACCAGGGGGGCTTTTGGGACTACTGCCCCCTTGCTTCTTGTTGGGATGGTCACCCCTTGGGCCTTGAGTATCGTCTCCTTAAGGAAGGAATGACCACTCATCTTGGGCACTGAGTTCCCCTGCTCTTGGGAACCCCAGCACCTCTCCCACTAATATCAACTCATTGAAGTTGGCCCTCTTGAAGTCTAGGGCTACCACCTTGCTGCAGGCCCTTGACACCCTGTGCTGGATGGTGAATTCCAGCAAGTGAAGATCGCTATCATCCAGGTGGTCAAGAACCTGGAGGTCTCTTACCAGGTTGTTGCTTGTCGCCAGGACCAGGTCCAACAGGGCATTTCCTCTGGTGGGACTGTGCACCTCCTGAATTAAGTGGAGGTCGTGACTTCAAATAGAGTTGTCCAACAGGATATGGATTTCCAGTCAAGTGAAATGAGAGCTGTTTAGAGCATTTTTTCTAGTTCCTCCTCCACACCAGGTGAATGGAATGGGCCCTAAATAAGCATGCTCAGTCATGATTGCAGCTGGTGAATTGCACACCTCTCTCAATTCCCAGTACAAGATGGTCACAATACAATCATTGCCTCCATGTAAGTTTGTGATTAGGGGGTCACAGTAATCGCTAGCACCTGTCCCCATTCATACTCACCCATTGCTGTATGACTTGCTATTGAATAAAGATGCCTATGTGTGTCTCCTTTAACATGGGGATGACCCTATGAATCAGCAAAAACACAATCCTTCATGCCGATGGCAGGGAAAAGCTAGATGACTGGAGGTGTCTATTCCAGTGCAGCCTTTATTTATCTTTTCAGCCACTGTGAGTTATTCCTTCTTCATTTGCCTGTTCCACAGTTGAGAACTTTTACTTTTACTTTTACTTTTAGATCACTAATATTGGTACTGGATTTATAACCCAGATACCTTGTTCTGGGCAGACCTAAAACCTCAGACTGATCACAACCTCTCCATTCAATAATAGGTACATTTTATTGATACACAGTGAAAGCAGATAAGAAGAATGCAAACAATTCTATATCTACCAGTCCTAGAGTTGTCACAGAGTCAAGGAATGTCTGAACAGCCTGAGCTTCACTCTGAGGTTCTTTCTTGAATGTCAGATGTCAGCAGCCTGGAGGTCAAGGGCTGAGGACCACCATCCCCCAGTGGGGTGGGTGAGACAGGCTGGTGGTGTACCCTCTGTACATGGTGGCCTCAGGCTCCCCTCTCAGGGACCCTTTGCTGCTCTGAAATCCCTCCTTTAGTATTCTCTTTCCAGTATGATGGCTTTTCACCACTTGGCATTATTGATTAGTTTCCTTGCGGTCATCTTACTGTCCACGTTCTGTTCTGTCAGCATATTCCTTTGTTTCACAAATCCGCCACATGCACACATCCTAATTTGGTTATTTACTGGTTTCTCCTACTTTGTTCCATCTGCCAAAATCAGCAATTCCAAGGGCTCTGCAGTTTGGCACTGTCACTTGCAGAGTCTCTTATCTCTGGGTACACTGTTCATGTTATGGAACATAACAAAGTTTCCTTCAAGACCCACTGTGTCTGACACAGGCCATCAGCAAGACAATGCACAGGCTGGGAAATTGAAGATATACTACACTGTTCCATAACATGAACAGTGTGGTACATCTTCAATTTCCCAGCCTGTGTGTTATCTTGCTGATGGCCTGTGTCAGACACAGTGGGTCTTGAAGGAAACTTTGTAGCAAACAGGCTTTTAGAAATCAATTAACCTTTGCCATTCCTTTAGACCACCGTTCTAATACAATATCTACTTTACCTATGAGCCAATTCCCAAAAGCAATCCCCTAAATAACATTTTCTAGCCATCAAGTAATAGTCCCAAATTCTCACTTTCAAGTTTTCCCCCATGAGTGACCCTACCAGGAGTATACAAATTAAGATGCCATCATTTTCAAGGTCACTGGTAGCACATGATCCTCTCTATCACATCCAGGTTTTGTTCCTGGAATGGATATTACACACCACACATGAAAATGGAAACACCCCAATCTCCACCTAAATTTTTCTTTCCCCATCCACTCAGGAAAGCCAAACATTTCCTAAATAATTCTCCTTTCTCAAATTCTTTCTTTCTATGCTTCTTATTCTTTAAGTGATATAGTAACTGATTTTATAAAGACATGGTGAACTTTAGCAGGAGTATTCATGTTTGGTGTTTATGGATTTTGCTGAAACTGAGTATATAATTATTGGGATGGAAGAAAGTTGAGTTGGAAGAATTTTAAAAAGAATTTAAAAGTAGAATAGGAGAAATCTGTAGCAGAAGAATTGAAAAATGAGAGAGATGGAAATGAGGTGCAGTACAAGATTAATTCAGTACATGGGATTTGACAAATTAAGTTGCTTCCATTTGACATAATGTCAGAAACATTGATGGAGGAGTCTGAAAAAATCTGTGAGAATCAGAGGTGCAATTGCTGTGATGGAGAATAAATCCAAGAGTTTTGTTCAAGAAAACATTAAAAAATGGCACAAGGGAAACATTTAAGAAAGAGTAAGAAAAAATAGGGGTAATTGACATTACATGCAGAGGACATATTTCCACCAAAGGGATTAAATGCATACAAGGAGAAAAAGCAATAAGATGAATGTAAATACCAAACAAGAAACAAGCAATAACAAAGATACATGGGAAGGTGAATTATTTTTTTTCTAGGTTTATCCCCATTCAGGGATCTATAAAACAAACCAATAAGGGTTTTGATGAAGTTCAATGTCAGTGGACAGAAGTGTGAAGTTTTCTTCATAGCCTAAACCTTGAATAGCTCTATGACACTAGCAGTTATTTCTTCATCAAGAAAGATCAGTTGCATTGGATGAATGTATACTAAGTGCCATTATATAGCATTTACCAGTATATCTATAAACAAAACACAAACAGTCAGCACTGAAATGGATCACAGCATGTTAAAGAGCCTATTTAAATAATCACATATGTCTTGCTGGAGAAACTGGTGCCAAAGTTTCACTACAAATCAATATTAGTTTATCTGTTCTATGACCTGTTAAAGGAGGGTGTGCCTGAGTCTGGCATTTTTACATACATAGTAAAACCTTATTGACTGAAAGAAAGCATATTGAAATACAAAGATGAATAGCCCATCATACAAAAAGGCAAGGGAGAGTAGGGTTTCTAACGTATTAAATACATACCTGCTAACACTTAGGACCTGATCCTGTGAGGGGATAGGAGATGAAACTGCTCACGTCACTGTGCTTTAAAGAAATAATCTTATTTTAAATTGAATTAATTCATAGCATAAGATTGTTAAAACAGCAGAGGCGTAACTAGTGACTTTTTGCACACTGGGCTGGGTTGTGGTGGTGGTAGTGGGGAGTTGTTGTGCCAAGCAGCTGAGAGCAGTTGGGGGTGCAAGCAGGAGTAAATACAAAAAGGTCTTACCTGACAGTGGCTGCTGCTGCTTTTGGGTCAGAGTCCCTGTGTGGGGCTGGCTCCCTGCATGCTGGATGGGAATGAAACTAGGGCTGAGACTGGAGTCAGGGCTGGGTTTGGTTCTTTACACCCTGCCTGACTGAAGCTTCTGAGGTGGCAGCTGGTGCTCCATCTAAATTCATGCCCATTGTTGGTGCCCTGCTTGTCCTCCCATAGTTAGGCTATTGTGAGAGAATAGCTAGTTCTAAATTTTGTGTTATGTTTCACTGTGTTTCTGTTTCTGTACTTCCTGAAAGCAGCTGCTCTTTAAAAAGAAATAGTAACAAGCTGATTCTGTTCCTGTGAGATGTGAATTCATAGCAGTTATGCAAGACATATTTCTTGTCCAGGGATGAATCAGCTCAAACTTTAGCAGACTTTCCAACTGTAGCACCACCTGTAATTTGTGAAAAAAGGTTCAGTAGAAAAGGCCTCTGATCAATCATCCCTCTGCAGGTAAACCAGGACAAACAAGACAAACAAATTCTTCTGGTTTATCCAGTTTTAGCCTAGAGTGTGCAGGGAATTTGCATTTATTCAGTTAAAGCATACAAGACAGCCAATAATGTTTTACTATTTAAGTAATTAAATGTAGGGTTTTTTTCTAACAAAAGAAGCAACTCTACCTAGAATGTAATTTGAACTTAACCAACATTGCTTAAATATCCTATCCCGAAGCAGTGAGAAATCTCTCACATCAACTCATTCTCTCACACAACAGAATAACTACTAATTTCAGTGGTCTTGGAGAAAATAGTAGTCAGTAGATCAAAAGCATCATGCCTTAGAACTCTAAAGAAAATAACAAGATGTGTGGCAGCTCACTGTAGGGTTATTTCTCCAGCTACAATGCCAAACTGCTTGTGTCATGTGTACTAATAAAGAATACCAGGATAGAAGCACTTTTGATATTGAGATTGACTTGGAAGGGGAGTCAGTTTGTCATTCACTCTAGGGATTTACAGCTCATAGTCACTGAACATATGTGACAGGTTCCCTTGGAAAGCTTGTGCTAGTGGGTCACTCCCCCAGCTTTCCCATCAAGCCCAGTTAGATCCAAGTTTCAGGTTTCCAGCCAGTTTTTTTTACTTAGGGAAACCTTGTCCCCACAGCAAGGAAAACAAATGATAGAATAAGCAAAATCTAAACCTATGGTCTTTCTCCAAGCCCCAAAAGGGACAACCCAAGTTCTGTGATTCTCATACAGCATTCCAGCCTGGGGTTTCAGCCCCTGAAAGCTGCACCTCCTTATGGCTTGGTATGCTTCCATCTTCATATTCCTGAAAAAGACATTAGGAATAAACACTCTGGTGAGGGAAAAAGCAGAAAATACCAAAAAAGAGACGACCAATGATTCTGAGAGAGAGTTGTGATATAATTACCATTGCCATATTACTCCTTGCCTGTCAGTTCCTGCATTTCTTCACTGAGCAGGACCTGCCTATCTCGAACATTATAGTCTTCCCCAACCTCTCCAACAGCCTAAAAGTTACTGACACCTCCTTTTTACCTGGGTAAAACATGTAATATACTAAAGTAACAATTCAGCAAACACCAACAAATGCTTTCCAAGGAAGATCCTGGTCACAAAAGAGAAGGGCAATCTGTGTGAGGAGGCAATTTCAAGCAAACTTTGTCTGCCTATTACAAGTTATAGTTCAAATTTTAATGACTAAATCCCAGGTAAAATCTGATAAAATTAGATACTAATCTTGTTCTTTACTAGGCAAGAATAAAATGAAAACCTCATTTTCTATGTATCATTGTAAATTTAAGATACTGCTACCTTCTCAAATAACACACAAAATAATAGAATCAGCGAAAATTACAGTCCAGTGGAAACTTAGGAGGTCATCTTGTCCAACCCCCTGTTCAAAGGAGGACCATCCTCCAACTAGATCATTCCAGTCAAGGCTTTGTCTACCCTCATCTTAAATACCTCCAAGGCTGGGGATTCTACCACCTCTCTGAATAGCTTGTTTCAGTGTTTTATTACCATTCTAGTGAGATAATTTTTCCTAATATCTAACCTAAATTTCTCTTACTGGAATGTGAAACCATTGCTCTTTGTTCTGTCATCTGCCACCATGGAGAACAGTCAAGCTTCATCATCTTTGGAACCCCGTTTCAGGTAGTTGAAGACTACTATTAACTCTTCCCTCAGTCTTCTCTTCTCTAGACTAAATATGCCCAGTTCCCTCAGCCTCTTCTCATAAATCATGTGCCTCAGCCCCTCACAATTTTTGTTGCCCTCTGCTAGACTTTCTCTGATTTACCCATATTCATTCTGTAGTAGGGGACCCAAAACTGGACACAGGGCACCAGATGTGGCCTCACCAGTACTGAAGAGAGGGGGATAATCAGTTCCATCAATCTGCTGGCAATGATTCTACTAATGTAGCCTTCTTTGCATCAAGAGCACACTGTTGGTTCATATTGTCCTTATTGTCCACTGTAACCCCCAGGGTTTTTTTTGCAGAGCTGGTACTCGTGCATGGGATTGGTTATTAGGAAACATAATCCTAGTTATCAAAAATCTACTTTTATTTTTTAGAGTTAAATTACATTTAGAACATTAAAACAATAATGTCTATTACCTCTTCATTTGAACAGTGTGATAGGTCTATACACCTTTAACCTACACTATCAGAAATGAGATGCTTTTAACTTGAGTGAAAGAATGAAATATTGTACCCTAACATAAGGAGAACTCTGAGTCCCAAGAAAGAAGAGATGATGATTCTACTGATTTGATTGTTCATTATTATTAATGATTCACATCTGAAGCATAGCACACCTAAAGAAATTTGATCTAAATAAAAAATGCATATGGATAAATTAGCACATCTTGAGGAAATTATGGAGCCATCTAGGGTTTTTTTATTTTTAAGAGATACATTTTTTAAAGTATGTATGAGTATGATGTTGGAACTTAAGTGGGACTTACTCTTGTCAATAAAGGCTAGTCATAAGAGGAAAGGTTTTGACGATCACATCAATACCCACCATTGGTACCTGAGTAGATAAGTCCATCTGGTAATTAGACTTGTACTCAGTAGGCACATCTACCCAAGACACTAAGTTGCCATAATGATGATCTATGGAAATGTAGCTTGTTGCTATGGTGATGTAGCATTGGTGGGCACTAACCATGACATTGCCGCTGCTGTGCAGTAGCTCATTGCTACTGTGCAGTAGGGTCGGAAACAATTCGTGTAACACCAAGACAGCATTGTACCAGCAGGTACTGTTCAATACCAACTGCGCTGTGAGGCACATGTGTAGATGTGCTCCTTGTTTATCATCCAAACATAAATGCATGTACTCACTACATCAAACACCACTCCTAATGTTCATGATGCTACTCAGGAATAGTAACATTAAATATGAGTGTAAGCCTCTGCAAGGTTAACACTGATCAACGGTTCATGCCTTACTTTAGTCAAAATTCTGAAAGGAAGAAAATACCCCTTCTGCCCTGCCCTCTACCCTGTAAATCTGTCTGTGCTAAGCCCTTTGCAAATACCTTCCTAATAGTTCCTTTATTTGCTCACACTAGAAAATAGCTCAATGAGTGTAGCTTTGGGTTTTGTTGCTGGACTATTTGGCCACTTCCAAAGGCATTACTCAAGAGGCACATCTACATGTGAAACTAATGTGAAGCACTAAAGCCCTGGTACTTATCAAGCCTCAGGAAGTTATTGCTCCTAGATATCATGTCTTTGCATGCACCTGGAACCAAAGCACATTGAGCCAGATTAGAGCTGCTCCAGATAGCAGAGGACCCCAAGGGTCAGCCTGCCAGTGCAGGGCTGCTTTGACCCAGCTCAGCATGCTGTGGAGCGGCTGGCTAGGGCATAAGAGTGGTCCAGTGTGAGGCTACCTGGCAGGTAGCCTCATGCCCCAGCCATTTCCAACAGCATCTACATTTGTGTAGCTGCACACTAAAGAATGCTGCTGCAAAACAGTACTTGTATTTACAGTTACTAACCTGTGGTGGAGTTAATTAGTTTTCTGCAGCCTAATCAAGTCACATGTGTAGACACTGAGACTTTAATGTGGAGCTAATTAGGAAGCTCCACAGTAAGTGTCTCATATAGATACAGCCAAAGAGGTCTTGTATACTTCCAGGAATCAGTTTGGCAATCAGTTTCTATGTCTTCAATTATAAGCCGTGTGGACAAGAAGTGGAGTTCAGAAAGGTCAGGAGAAGGAAACTGACGGATAGTGCAAGAGGATATTTTAAGCTTCTGACCTGCATTGTATAATATAACATTTCCAGATACTTATTTAATGGACACGAGCAAACCCTTTAATATAGTGATAGTAATATGCTTTGGATTAAGTATATGGCTGCTGGCTGTGAGTCTAGTGTTGAGAGAGAGAGGAAGAAATGGGAGAGAGTGTATATTTTCTTTACAAAATGTTATTTTCTTTTACAAAAGATTTGCCAAAAAAATTACCCTGAGGTGTTTGAAACTCATTGAACTTGAGGGCCCAAATCCTGAAGGGCCTTATCTTCATTAAAAAAATAAATATCTAAAAGAAAAAATGTTACGGCAACATTCATTTTTCCTGTCTCTGATACTAGCTAATTAGATTTTAAAGAAATACAACTTTTAGGTAAGTTGAAATAAATTATTATTCAGTGTTTTTTAAAAAAATTCAGTTTTATTTAATCTTCCAGCTGCCATTCCTCTTTAACCTATATAATTTTTAAAACTTATTAAAATTATGAATGAAATTATCTCACTAATAACAGAGGTTAGTAAGAGTTTCCACTCAGTAGGAGGGAAGGTTAATAGGATAATAAAGAAGAATCATACTTTACTATAAATAACTAGGGAATTCCTTTATATTGAGAGAATGTTGTTGCCATCATTCTGCTAATACAGAATTTGTATTTAATTAAAAGCCAATAAATTGTGTATTGATGTGAAGATAAGTAAGATCTTCCTCAATGAATTCAGCTTAAATTCAGCTTTTTTAAGGATATTTTTAAATATTCTCCTTTTAAGGAGAATAGTCAGGGAAGCACTACGGTCCCAAGGGGGAGGGGAGCCAGGTGTCCAGAAATAGTGGTCGCTCCTTAAGGAGACGATCCTCTAAGCCCAAAGGGAGGTAATCCCAACACGGATCAAAAGGGGGCAGGAGGGCATAAAAGCCCCCCCCCCCCGACTCACCAAAACCATCCAGGAATGTCTCCTAGCTAAAAGGGAGGTGCACACCCAATGGAAGGGAGAGGCCATCACCAGGAAGGATTATATTGCTGTTGCTCGGGGATGCAGAGGGGCAGTCAGGAAGGCCAAGGCAGAGATGGAACTGGGACTAGCTTCCCGGATCAAGGACAACAAGTCCTTTTTTAAATACATACGGGGCAAAAAGAAGGTTCTGGGTAATGTGGGGCCCCTGCAGGACACACTAGGAAATTTGCTCTTCACACCAGATGACAAAGCTAACATATTTAATGATTTCTTTGCCTCCATTTTCCTGAGCAGGGGCCAGAACAGCCACCTCCCCTCTGGGCCCCCTTTAGACACCAGGGGAGGCACACCTAAGCTAAGGGTTAGTGAGGAACTAGTCAGGGTACTTCTGGAGGAACTGGATGTATTCAAATCAGCTGGTCCGGATGATCTCCACCCTAGAGTACTGAGGGAATTAGCTGCGGTCATTGCGGAACCCCTTGGCACAGCTTTCCAAGCACTCGTGGTGCTCTGGTGTGGTGCCAGAGGACTGGAAGAGGGTCAGTGTGGTTCCCATCTTCAAAAAGAGGAGGACCCGGCAAACTATAGGCCAGTTAGTCTTACATCAATCCTGGGCAAGCTTTTTGAGAGCATTTTTCTGGCACATGTCCACGATGGGACAGCAGGGGAGAGTATGCTTAGGGGCAACCGACATGGGTTCATTAGAGGCAGGTCCTGTCAGACCAACCTGGTGGTCTTCTATGACCAAGTCACCAAATCCTTAGATGCAGTGGTAGCAGTGGACATAGTCTTCCTGGACTTGCGGAAGGCCTTCGACACTGTCTCTCACCCCGCTCTCATTAAGAAAATGGAGGACTGTGCTGTCGACATCTACACAGTCAAATGGGTCTCCAACTGGCTGGAGGGTCGCACCCAGAGAGTGGTAGTGGATGGGTCATTTTTGACCTGGAGAGATGTGGACAGTGGGGTTCCACAGGGCTTGGTCCTCAAGCCTGCACTGTTCAACATCTTCATCAGTGACTTGGATGAGGGGGTAAAAAGCACCCTGTTCAAATTCGCTGATGACACTAGGATGTGGGGGGATGTGGGTACGCTAGAAGGGAGGAATAAGCTGCAATCAGACCTAGACAGGTTACAGGGGTGGGCGGATGAGAATAGGATGGGATTCAACACCAACAAGTGCAAGGTGCTGCACCTGGGGAGGAAGAACCAGCACCATACCTACAGGCTGGGGAACTCCTTTTTATCAGTACAGAGGCAGAAAAGGATCTTGGAGTCATCATTGTTGCCAAGATGAACATGGGCCGGCACTGTAGGGAGGCAGTCAGGAAGGTCAACCGCACCTTGGCATGCATCCACAGATGCATCTCAAGCAGGTCCAAGAAGGTGATCCTCTCCCTCTATGTGGCACTGGTCAGCCCACAGCTGGAGTACTGCATCCAGTTCTGGGGCGCCACACTTCAAGAGGGATGTGGACAACATGGAGAGGGTCCAGAGGAGGGCCACTTGCATGATCAGGGGCAGCAGGGCAAGCCCTATGAGGAGCGGCTCAGGGGCCTGAACGTAATCAGCCTCCACAAGACAAGGCTGAGGGGGGATCTAGTGGCCTGTTACAAACTAGTCAGAGGGGACCAGCAGGCATTGGGGAAGTCCCTGTTCCCCCAAGCACTACAGTAGTGACCAGGAATAAGAGTCAGAAGCTGGCAGAGGGTAGATTTAGGCTAGATATCAGGAGGCGCTACTTTACTGTCAGGGCGGCTAGGATCTGGAACCAACTTCCTAGAAAAGTGGTGCTGGCTCCTACCCTGGGGGGTCTTTAAGAGGAGGCTAGATGAATACCTTGCTGGGGTTGTTTGACCCCAGTACTCTTTCCTGCCATGGCAGGGGGTTAGACTTGATGACCTACTCAGGTCCCTTCTGGCCCTACAAACTATGAAACTATGAAACTATAATATTATAGTGATAACTTCCCCCTCCACTTATGAGCTTCAGTGAATATTACAAAAAAGAAATAAAGCAAAACACCCAATTTGAAGGCTTTCTTTAATACATTTTTAAGTACATCTTTTATTAAAATGTTAGACATAGATTAGCAATGTACTACTAAACCCAGCTCAAGGATATAAAATATTGTTAGAGATACAATTTTAGTTAAACTAAAACCGGAATTGGAAATAAAGGTGATACAGTATTATACACACTCTAAAGACATAATTATCTTTCTATCTTCCATCTTTCTTTGTAGATTTTTATAGAACACTAGAAATATTTGTAACAAAGAAAGAAAAATATCCAAAATCAGAATAGTTGCCACTCTGGCCAGATTTTAGTGGATAAAAGCTATGTAGTAAATATTAATTGCTTTGTTCTGCCTCAAAAAGGATATTTCTAAGGAAAACTTCCATAGAATAGGAATAGCTAGTTTGATAGCAGCTTAACAACCAATCTATTAATAATATATGCAGTACTCCTGTTTATTCACCTTCCATCCATAGTTCTAGAGAAATATTGGAAAAAATGTAACTTTGAAAACAGTAACAGTATACCAATATTTAAATCCCACTATTATTTTCAGTTCTAATTCTGTCTTTCTGATTCTTCAACAAAATCATTTCACCTTGGAAAAGAAAAGGGGGAAAATGTATGACTGAGGCACAAGAGATTGTGAATAGAATGTACTGACTATATAATAGAAGGCTATGAAAAATATACTTTAATTTACCTGAAATCAAAGCAAATAAAATAGTTTTCCTCCTTTAATTTTTTTCAGATTTTTAAAAATTTGAACCAAATAGACAAAATCAAAACCCCTGATAATGATTGTTTATGTTTTCTAAGAAAGCAAAAATCACACAAGTGTGGGAAATAAAAGAATCATAAATGGTTTGATTCTTCATGAAAACCCTGTTCATGAAGAGATTATAGTGGTGGTCATATCAGTCTCTGGACAGGACATTACTAGTTAATATCCATTCACATAAATGCTTGGGAAGAAACATTTGCTCTGCAATATGGAGTACTACTATACTCCAAAGTCCCAGGACCACGTAATTTTCTTTTAGAAGTAGGCAAATAGGAAAGAATTTGGAGCCTTGATGGTGACAGATATGAACTCAAATCCTTTATCTTTCTGGAGATGGGCTCAGGGCATTCCCTTGCAGCTGGATGGAAACTGTCAATTTTCCTTTTGTATGGCAATGCAGCAAATGATTTTGCTGAAGGATCTAAAAGAAAGCAAAAAAATAACTGAATCTGTTTGTGAATCTGGTCACGTGCAAAGTAGCATTCATAGCTTTGGTCTTCTGAGTAGTGTCACTGATTCTGAAGGCAGGAATCCATTTGCTTTAAGTTCCGACAGGACTAACTTGTTTATGTTTACTTATGTTTGCTTATGTTTACTGAAATGAACCTGAAATGTTGTGTAAAGTTAAAGTGTAGATAATTGAAGTGTGAAAAATGCTTGGGGTCAAGGTGCTCTCAAAGATACACCCTGGGTTTATGTAAGCTTACTGGTCCCCCACTCCACTAAATGGGTATCCTGAGGTTATTTGCTCTGAAATCACAATTTATCCAGACACTTAAGTCAAATAATTGCGGGAGGGGGGAGAAGGGAGTCTTTATTACATCCTTCTTTTTTTTTCTCTTTGTGACCAGGTATTTTAGCAGAATTTGCAGGTTTGTTGGAAACAAAGGGCCACACCATGAGTATTTCTGCTATGGCCTCAAACTTGTGAATTCTGGGTTGCCAACTATGCACCTTACAGCCCACACCTTGCCAGCTCCTGTTTGTTACACCTAGACCTCATGAAATGCCTATTAAAATCCTCCAGGATCAACCTTTCCTCAGTCACAGCTGGCTCAATCCACTGGGGACCTCCAGTCCACTTCTTCTTACAGTCACTCCCTGCAGAACTTTCCACACAGACCTCTTCCCACCACCACCCAAGGTCACATTTATCTTCTTCAAGGGAACCACAGAATCCTCTCAAGTATCTCTGCCCATGGCTCCATGACAAATTGCTCCAAATGGTAAAACTTAACAATTAAAATATTAGAAGAGTGATTCCTGTTTTCAAATTTATCCTAAATCAGTCAGACAGAAATTCTATAAAAGTTAATCTTCCAAAGAGGAAGATTGGTGCTGGTGTCGAATGGTGATTGTGAATGATGGTGGATGCCAGGCCAGTAATTTAAAGGGCTAAGACCATTCTAGATAGACCTGGTCCAATGCTTTCCCTCTATTACATCCACTACTGAGATTGTCAGAGAGAGGATATTGGGCTACATGGACAGTTGGTTTGACTCAGTATGGAATTTATGTTGTGGTTAAAGTGTAGTAACTAGAATTCAGGTACTTGGAGTTGACTTTCTGCTCTGCTGCATTTTCAAAACAATCCTGCATTGATTACTTATTCTCTTGGTACTTCAGTTTCCTATTTGTATCTTCTTCAAACTAATGCTGTGTAGTTAAATTCCTTTTTGTTTCCTGTGTGCTTTCATACTGATGGATAGAATGTGCTTTTTAATGCACATACACATTGTTTTGAATATTTTCTAAAATTGTGATGTTTCAGGACAACTAGATCTTCCTCATAGTTTATTCCCTTCATTTAAAAGTACTAAAAACTAGCCAGAAGAAGAGGACAGAATAATAGAGAAATTTAAAACCTATAAAAAAATAACATTTAATGATATAACAATAGGAACATAAGATTCTCTGAAGGGAATAAAGGGTACTCATTCTTTCTAGAACATTGTAGTCATGATTCACACTTTTTGAGATCAAAGATGGAATGTACTTCATTCTCTCCTGAGTAATTTAGTTAACAGTCTGTATACTCTAATAGTGACTTATTAAGATATTCTCTGGAATCCTAATGATTTCGATTTGGCAATTTTAAGTTATGCTATTGGTATATTGCTCTGAGGAATAAAAAATATTCAGTGGAATATTACTTTTCACTCAACAACATATTA
Source organism: Crocodylus porosus (assembly GCF_001723895.1). Classification (NCBI taxonomy): domain Eukaryota; kingdom Metazoa; phylum Chordata; order Crocodylia; family Crocodylidae; genus Crocodylus; species Crocodylus porosus. Next base: position 26,583,319 of record NW_017728906.1, read on the forward strand.
AAACTGTAGCATAGCTCTTTTCTGAAATTGGCATCAATTATATAATTGGAAATACTTGATTGGTTGGTTTGTTTCCTAAGATTAGTTCTGTGTGGGAGTAATGCAAGGGGATGGATGGAGGAAGGAGGTGATGGCTTGATGGCTCTTTGAAGAAACTCACTTACTGAAGCAAATTAAATTCAAGATTGTTTTAATTCAAGATACCACAGATAACTCTCTGTCCCTCCCAAATGGCTAACTTAAATTAATCCTAGCAGAAATAGGTAATGAATTCAGTATGGGTTTCCTCAGAGGCCTGTTTTCTGCTGTTTAAATGTTTTCCTCACTGAAACTTTATTTGGGAAAATATATGCATAAGTGAGAATTCATGAGACCCTACTCAGGTTCTATACTCATTTAAGCATCTTGGTTTGTTGTTGTTGTTTGTGTGGCTTTGTGGGTTTTTTTTAAAAATTCTGTAGTATCTTCTATTCCTATAGCCTCTTAAATCACTTTAAAGTGAAAAGTCAATAAAATGTAGCATATTTTTTGTCCCAAAGTATTTCCATTTACCCAGGCCTTACACAACAAACAAAACAAAACAAGAACAAACAAACAAAACCCACAGGAAAACAAAGAAAAAAAAACAAAAAAACTAAATGACCATTCTGTTTTAGACTTCCTGGTTATAATCATCATCATTTATTTGTCCTAAAGCAGTGTGCAGCGACACAAGTGAAAATTAAGGCCAAATTGTTCTAAGCTTTATAAAAGACAGCTGCTTTCCTGAGGAGTTTAAACTCTCAAGTCCTGATCCTATAGACATTTATGTGCATTTTTAACATAAAGGATATTAATGGTTCCCCTGAATTCAATCAAAGATAGCACCTATTATGATGAATTGTTGCCCAGCTGGCCTAGAATTCAGGGTATGGACACTTACTAGGGCTGTGTGAAGCTTCAGTCCCCAATTCAATTTGGTGGAGATTTGGCCTGATTTGGTGGCCAAAGCTGAATCATATCAGGAGACCCTTTAATCTCTCTGAATTGAACCAGAACCCTCCAAATGGATTCAGAGAGAGATTCAGAAAGATTCAGGGATTTGGAAATAAACACAGCTTTAAATGGTTTTTCTACATACCTCAGGGTACATAACGGCTTGTCAATGCTGCATTGGTGGGGTAGATGAAGTGTCTCACAGGAGCATGGGGGGCTGCCCAGAGTGCTCAGCAGCAGACCCCAAAGTGGTCCACCGGGAAGCACACAGGGCCTCCCCCACCCCCCCATGCTCCTCTGGCTCAGTGACTGGTGCCTTCTGGGTCTGGGGGGGCACCTGGGGTCCCCCAGCTCAACAATCAGCTGCAGGGGGAGTGTGGGGAGGGCCCACATGCTCCTTGGCAGACCCAGAAGTGGACTGGAAGTATTTCCGGCCCACTTCCAGGTTTGCCGCTGAGCTTGTGGGAGGCCCCCAACATATTTCTGTGGGACGCTCCATCCGGCCCAGCATCACAGCATTCACAAGCCGTGCTGGTATCTTGAAGTATGTAGAAAAAACTTTAAAAGCTGTGTCTATGTTCAAATCGCTGATTCTCCAAATCAGCATCAAATCTTCAGATTTAGATTCAGCCAAATTGAATCAGGGACAGTGCTCCAAATCAACAAATTGAATCACTGTCCCTGATTTGGGTCAAATCTGAACTGAAGACAGCCTGCTTCACACACCCCTAATACTTATATTTGGGGACATTACCAAAGAGGAATGTTTCAACAGGGCAGCAGCTGCTAGAGTTGAATTACTATGTGTAGACAAACTAGGAATAATACAAATGTAGCAGTGAACAGAAAACAGCAAACAGAGAGGGAGTTTGCCTAGGGAATTCACTGTAGGAGGGAGCCAGGGAACAGGAAAGCATGTCTGTGTGTGTGCGCGTGCACGCGTGCATGTATTCACCAGGGCCCAGGTGTGGAGGTTTTTGTGGTATGGTTTTATTTTCTTTTTCTTTTTTTTAGGGGGTTGTTTTGTGGTTTGGGGTAAGTTGTTTGTTTATTTGAAGCATAGGTGTCCTCCAGGGAATAAATGAGGCACAAACAGAGGCTGGTTCAGAAGTTGTGACCTGTGTGAGATGTGCTATGTTCATATTCCTCCAAGAGAGTCAAGAGCACTTAATCTGCACCAAGCATAAACTGCAGTCTTCTCTGAGAAAAAGATTTAAAGGTTAGATTTACAGGTCTCCATACTGCATTACAAGAAGGAAAAGGAAAATTACTTGGCCAGAAGTTGTAAGAGGTTGGTATGAGACAGGCCAAAGGAAAATGAGGGGAAGTAGCAGCATGTGACTACTTGAAGAAGGAGGGATCCCAAAATTGAAGAAGAGCAGATTAAAGTCATCCACTTTGTGATAGAACAGCTGAGGAAAAGGCAGAAGAAAAGGTATCTTCAGGCATGGTCCAGGGGACTAAGCAATCTAGAGACCAGGAATGGGAGCTCTAGAACCACTGCAGTAAGAAGGAAGAGATGAGTGGTAGTGGCCGGTGACTCCCATTTGCCTGGAACAGAGGCATCAGTTTGTCATCTGGATTTGGCCTTCTAAGTGGTGTGCTGTCTGCCTAGAGCCCAAGTTCAGGACATCACAGAGAGATTTGCAAATCCTATCTGTATTTCAAACAACTACCCTTTCCTGTCTGTCCGTGTAAGCACCAACAGTATTGCCTAGAATGATACTGAACAGATCAGAGGAGATGACAAGGCTTTTGTAAGAAGATTAGGGAGCTTGGAACACAAATGGTGATCCCATTGATCTTCCCTGTGAAAGGCAAGGGACAAGGAACCTGTAAGTAAACATGTAGTTTGGATGGTGGTGTCAATCTGAAGTCTTTGAATTCTTTGACAATGAGCAGATGTTTTAGGAAGGAGGACTGCTGTCAAGAGATAGGATCCATCTGAACAGAACTGGAAAGAGTGTCTTGGAGCATTACCTGTCCAACCTAGTAAGAAGGCTTTAAACTAGTTTCCTTGGGGATAGTGAGCAAAACCCTCCAGCACCAGAGCAAACAATCCAGAGAGGAAAGGACTGGAAAAATAGCACAATTCTGTGAAGGGCCAGAGAGTCACAGGACAGCAACATACAGTGCAAAAGGGAAAGAAGTCAGTTCGAATGCAAAATACATCCAATCTATATCTATATATCAATCGATTGATATATCTGTGTGAGAAGTATGAGGAATAAACAAGATGAGCTGGAAACTGCAGCTTGTGAAAAGAACTATGACCTGATTGGTATTACATAGATCTGGTGAAAAAGCTCTTATGACTGACTGGAGGGTTACACTTTATTTCAGAAGGACAGGGTTTGGAGAAATGGGTCCCTTGTTCAGGAGGAAGAAGATAGAAGAGAAGAATGCAATGGGGATGATGAAAGGTGCAAGACGTAATACTGATATAATGGTGGGGATTCATTATATACCACCAAATCAGGAAGAGGAGTTGGATGGGAAATTCTTATAGGAGGTGACAAATCTATCAAAAATGTATGGGTGGGGGACTTCAATTGTCTGGACATCTGCTGACAGAGCAATACAGCCAAACATAAAATGTCAATCTGGTTCCTAACTTGTGTGGAGAACAACTGTCTCTTCTAGAAGGTTGAGGATACAACTAGAGGATTATCTATCTCAGATCTTGTCCTGAGCAGTAGGGAAGAACTGGTGGAAGATATGGGGTTGATGGGAAAACTTGGGAAGAAGTGATCACAGCATGATAGAATTCCAGATCCTGAGATGGGGAAGTGTGAGGTGGGCAAAATGAGGACACTGGATTTCAAAGAAGTGGAATTCACTTCACTCAAGAACCTAGCAAGTGTAGCTCCACATGATTCCAGGGGAAGACAGATTGAAGGATAAAAGGCACCCAAAAAGGCTGGGAGTCCTAAAGTGTACGGTAGTGGCAGTGCAACAAGAACCGGTTCCAACACAGTGGAAGCACAAAAAGAATGGCAAGAGACCAATGTGGCTGCACAAAGAGCCTCGTGGATGCCACAAATGCAAAAAGAAAGCATACATACAATGGGAAAAAATGGTCTTACCGAGAAATAGCAAGAATCTGCATGGACAAACTCAGGAAGACAAAGATAAAGAAAGGGCAGCACCTGACAAGGGAGATTAAAGACAACAAGAGACTCTATAAGTGTGCTGGCCAGAAAAAAAAAGACCAAGGAAACTGCATCCACTATTAACTAGCCAGGGGTAACTCTTAACAGAAGATGCAAGGAAAGCAGAGCTACTTAACAGCTGCTTTTGCTTAAGTTTTCACAGAAAAAAAATAAACAAAAAACTGCAAACAGAGATACCTATTAAAGATTATTTGGATAAGGAAGAAGACATGCTGTGCTGGTGGATGACAAAACAAGAGAGACATTCAGAGAAATTTTGCTGGGTCTGAATGTATTTGAATCAGCAGGGCTGGATAGAATTCATACCAGGGTATTGAAGGAACTGGCACAGGAGATTTTAGAGCCATTGGCAATGATATTAATGAAGTTCCTTTGCCTTTGGCACTGATATTCATGAAGTTGTGTGAGATAGGCAAGGTACAAAAGGACTGGAAAAGGGCAAACATAGATTTCCTCTTAAAAAAAGGAAAAAAGGAGGACCTGGGGAATTATAAAGTGGTTAACTTCACCTCAGTACCTGGTAAGTTACTACAACATATCCTAAGGAAGGCCAGTTGTGAGCATCTGGAGGAGGAAAGGCTGTTTGCAAGCAGCCAGCATGGATTTACTAAGAAGAAATAATGTAAAAAAACAAAACAAAAAAACCCTTCACATTCTTCTTTGACAAAGAAAATACTTGAGTACACTAAGTGAGTGCTGTGGATATAGGGTATGTGGACTTCAGCAAAGTTTTTGACAAGATCCCTCATGACTTTCTCAAGCAACCTAAGGAAGTACAGGTTTGATGAATAGACTGTAAGGTGGATAGAAATCTGGCTGGATCATCAGGCTCAGACAGTAGTAGTAAATGGTTTGATGTCTAGTTGGCAATTGGTATCAAGTGGAGGGCCCCAGGGCACACTCTTGGAGTTGGTTTTGTTCAAAGTTGACATCAGTGACCTGGAAGATGGGGTAAAGTGCACACTGCAAATTTGCAGATTACACCAAGCTGGGGGGGACTTGTAGCTTCACTGGAGTGTAGAGCTAGGTTTCAGGTACACCTCAACAAATTGGAGGACTGGAGCAAAAGAAATGTCATGAGGTTCAGTAAAGTAAGTGCAAAGTTCTGCACTGTGGAGGGAACCGTCCCATGCATCAATAAAGACTGAGGACTGACTGGTTAAGTAGCAGCTCTGCAGATTAGGACCTGAGGGTTACATTGGACAATAAGGTGAATATGAGCCAATAGTGTACCCTTGTTAGGAAGAAGGATAACAGCATACTGGGCTGCACTGGTAGGTATGTTGCTAGCAGATTGATGGAAGTGATTATGCCTCTGTATTCAGCACTGGTGAAGCCACATCTGGAGTACTGTGTCCAGTTTTGGGCCCCTGTAGGCTGCTATGGGCAGAGTCTGGGCAGATCACAGCAGGGTATGTTTGAGTCACACTAGCTGAGCTTACCAGTTTTATTTTTGCTGCTAGCTTTGGCCAAGGACCCACTGTTCAGGTCTGTGTGGGGCTGTTCAGACCCCCTCCCCCCCCCAAACTCCTAGTAACAGGGCATGGCTTTGTTACAGCCCCCTACTGCAGAAAGGATGTGACAAATTGGAGAGAGTTCAGCAGAGGACAACAAAAATGATTAAGGAGCTGGGTCACGTGACTTATGAGAAGCTGTCATAAGACTTATGTCAGAGTCCCATGAAGCCTTACTTCTCCAGTTCTATGAAAATTGCTCCAACTTTAATTCTGCTTCATCCATGGCTAAAGTTGGAGCAGTTTATCTTCTTTTGTATCATTCCTGGCTTCTCCATGAATAACAATTGGAATATAACTGCTGCTTTCCTTTTGAAACGTTGCCCTTTTGAACATAAGGAGGTGCAAGATTTCCCCTTCTTCCCATGTTCTGGCTATCTGCGTCAGAAGCAGCAGCATGGGAAACCTTTCCCTCCTCGTCCACACCCCACCTCCCCAAGTGTGTGGAAGGGAACAGAAAGTTCAATGCATTGGCAGTAGAGGTAATGCTTTCCTTTGTTAGAGACATAGCTTTTCTGATTTATTGGGAAGCACACAGCATGAAATATAGATATGGTGCAGTTTATTCCATTACCATGCAACAGAGGAACTGAGAAGAAAACTGTGATACTCTGAATGACAAATACCATTTAGATTGTTACAAGTCAGCACAAAAAACATGCTGCGTCTTACCATAAACAAATTGTAATATTATGATATAACAGAACAATGAATAAATAACGCATTATAAAGTCCTAAAACTGTTTATTTCTTATACTTTATTTTAATCTTCAGTCTTTTCGTTCTACAATGTCTCGCACTCTCAGTCACCTCTCTCCTTTTGAAATATCCTTTGTGCTCTGCCATGTTACACCATGTTATACAATCTGACTAGAGTTGTCACACTTGAGATGTCCTCACTCAATTCAGTCTGCAAAACAAAAGAAGACTACTCATGAAAAGTGCTAGAAAACAAGTGTCTGCACTTCGTTTGAAAAGTAGAAGTTTATGTTCTGAATGGCTGTTGGAGATGGCAAACTAGAACATACATAGTGGGTGATTATAGAGACAGATTTTTCAAAGCCAGAGAGGATAGGTAGGTGACTGTGGCAGCCAGTAATCTACTGTATGGGGTTTATGAAAGACGTGAGACTGACAGGTTTGGAGATGAAGTCTTTCATTGATCTACAGAAGACCTAATTATAGCATGTAGCCATAGCTTCCCCATATTACCCCTCAGTGCTTCCCAGCCTTGGCTTTGAGGGCTTTTCTTTCTAAAACTGACAGTTTATTTTTTATTTTCAGTCCTTTCTCTCTCCACTGAAATAGCCGAGTAGGGTGCCAATTGATATGATCTGTAATAGTAACAACTAGCCACTAGGAACTGGACTAGAGCTTTTCCCTTCTTAGAAGCAATGCAAACGTCTGGTTGCTCTCCTAAGTGAAACTTGCTGCTGTACAGTCCAGCACAAGAAGTATGTGCCACTTAGGGCCCATATACACAAGTGTGGAGGGTGCTCCACCACACTGAAGTTGCAGTGCATTGGAGCAGATTTGATTAATCGAGTCTGCAGGACCATGAAATTACCATGCTCCAGCAGCCTCCTGCATCTTGTGTATCAGCATCCCCATGCTTAAAAATGGGGGCAGGGGCACTTGAACTAAAGCTCATTGAACTAAAGCTCTCAGAATCACTCTAATTAAAGCACTGCCCTCCCCTACCCATAGAGCATATGTAAAATACATTCTACTTAAACCTTATTTTGAGAGTCTAATCAAGACTTAAAGGTCTTGTACAGGCCTTCTAATAGGTAAACTCAAGCCCAATGCGAACAATTGGTTTATCCTAATAAGAACAACTATTATGATAGAAATGCTACCTGTACATCTGGTGGAAGGATTCTATTCTTAATGGAATTTGCCAGTTTTGAGATCTTTGCTTGTTCACCAGTGGCAACTTCAACAATAAAGGATGGATCAGTTGAAATATAATGTAAAAGATGATGAGTGTGGCTCATCTACATTTTAATGGCATTTATTTATGCATATCATTTAACAGAACAAACCCTATGCCAGCAGAATGCAGCAGATCACAAGGGGTACATAAATATAATGTGGTGCATTTTACTATTTGTGTTTATACCCTGACATTTATATTACTTGTATATATAATCAGACTTGTAATGCAAAAGTGCAGAGGTAAAGTACTCAATTTTTTTAAGTAACTTTAGTTGTCTGCATTTAGTTTTTCTTTCTCCTTAAATCCAGGCATAAAGGATGAAAAAGAAGAATAATGTATAGCATATGAATTACATTGGCTTTCCTTGAGCCATCAGAATGTGGACTGATTTACAGGTTACTCACAATGTAGAATGTAGCTGGCAGTGGCAAGATCATTTAAATCAGCAGAATTCTGAAGAATAAGTACAATGCTTTGCTTATATCCACAGTCAAGTGTAGAAATAATGCCTACACCTTATATCATCTGATATTTTATCAAGTTCAATGTTAAATGACTCATTCAGTACAGATGCTTTCCCAGAAACGATCATACTGTCTAGTAGGAAGTCACATTAATAAGAAGGATTTGTTGCTATTTTATTTGCTGTTTAATTTCAGTCTTTTCTTCTTTGTTATGGTTCCCACCTCAACATTAAGGAAACCATCATGCCTTGTGATGTTTACACCTTCTGGTACACATTCATGCATGTTTTTCCTTTTAAAATTCAGCACAGGGTTCTGTATCTAATCACAACAAAGTGACATGCTAGCATGTAACATGATATTTGTGGATATACGGCTCAAATCCATATTGGTTTTGTTTAATTTTAAGGTTATATTGCATAATTAAATTATATGAAATACTCTACTTTTCCTCTGGTTTCTTTCAGCTATTTTCTTGATATGTCTTTCCTAGTAAATTACTATAGCTCTGATATGTTCCCCCCGCCCTCCAGATGAATGAACTTGTTCTTTGGCCATATAGATGTAATTCCAAGATTTGGTTACGTTATTACCTTCTCTTTGGTGATGTTTGCAAGTGTTTACAATATTACAGATTTACTGAAAATTTTAAAAAGTTATTTAACATCACTTTAAGATCATTAATAAAGATGCTAAATAAAACCAAGCCAAACTATGTGGTCCTACTGGATACTTATTCTTATCTTGACATGGTGCCATGGTTCTCAACCATTTACTCAAGGCACCCATTGGAAAGTTCTAGCTCTTAGTTTTCACTTATTTTGACTACAGAAAAATAAATAAAGTAATAATTCTGATGCAAAGAATTAAAAACACTGTAACAGGTCGGAATGGTTTTTAACTGTAAATTTCCAATTATTTGGAATCTCTGGGTTTATCTTATGAATTAAGTTTGCACACCTAGCAGTGCTAAAATTGACATATCCTTTGACAGGAATCTCAAGGCAACCCAGGGTGTTGCAGCACCCTCATTTGAGTATCACAGCTGTAAACATTTTGTTGATCTCCTTCTGCAGTTTTCACTTCGTGTGGCTGATCTGATAACCTAGCCTATTTTAAATAATTTTTTTCAAGGAAGTCTTCATAAGAAAATAACAATTGATGCAAGTTGCAAATAACTACCAAGGAAAAAAAGTAGTCCCAAAAGATAATAGTAGACTATAATTTTCCTGGTAGTCAGTGAATTAAATATGGATTGAAAAACTGGCCAGAGGCTCAAAATAATGAGTTTTATTTTGGTATACTGTAATAAAATTCATTCTGGAATAAATAGATGTTTGTCAAAATCTACCAGACAGTTGATTTCATAAGTTCAATGGAAAAAAATGTAACTATTCAGAGGGTTGCAATGTTTGGAAAGTTTGTGTTTAAGAGTGAGAAAAAGAACTCTTTGGGATCTGTATGCCAGAAAGTGGTAAAATATCTTCTTTGTGTGTGTGTGTGTGAAATGGAGACCGTTTAGATCTTTAAAGCATTTACATCTTTAATATGAAGGACTAAACTGAGCTTTGGTGCTCAGCCCTGTTTCATGATCTTCCTTCAGTAGTCTCTGAGAGATAATTTTGAAATAGGCCTTGCTTTTAAAGTTCTTAGAGGTGAATAAGTGTATTTTCCATGTGTAGCCTGCCATTTTCCCTCAAATTGGGAGGCATGTTAATTGGGAAGCTGATTATCTGATCAGTATAGATCCACTCTTTGATTCCTCCTGATAATGCAACAGCTGTTGCATTGCTATTCAGGCAACAGAGAACCAGTTGACTTAAGAGCTCATTGTTTTTCACTCCAGAGGTGTTCATGATCATCTCACCTTGTTAATGGTTTTGATATTCCATTAATAAAGCAAATGTTTATTAGGGCAATTTTGCTGTCTGCTGGATACTTTGAATCTCTCTTGTCCTGTTTCAAAGCCTTGAAGAATTATTATCTCTTTCAAAGACCCCACCCATGGACACCAGACTTCAGCCACAGCTAATTAAGCGGTTTAGAAGGCCTGTAATTACAGCATGTCAGAGCAGACTCGATTATTCAAGTCTGCTGGAACATAATAATTATCACACTCCACCAGACTCCAGTGTCACATGTATCAACGTACCGATGATGAAAAATGGCAGCAGGGGTGCTTTAACTAAAGCTCTTTCAATGAGCTATAAAGTGTCCCCACCACCATTTTTCAGTGCGGGGATGCTGATACATGTGACACTCTGGACTTTTTAATTAGACCAGCTGTCAGAGCCCACCCGCTCCTGGAGTATGTGTATAAATGCCCTGTAGGAGTCATCAGCAATCCCTCATTTCCAGGATGATCTTTTACCATGGCTCATTGACAAGTCTTGCAGTAACTTAAGAGTCCAATCTCTGGGCCACAGTTTAGTCTGTAAAAGTTTCAGGTCTTTCTGCAGGGGAAAGTAGGCTACCGGCTGGGATTCCTTTCCATTTTCCTTCCTCCCTTTCTTCTTTTCTTTGAGGGCAAGACACATGATCTCAAAATAGGCTACCCTTGGTTGAGGTTGCATCACCATGGGAGTCAGTTGGCAGTTAACTCCTCCCAATTCTTGATGTTGGCATCCATTGTCTTGTGATATGCCTTCAATGTGTCCTTGTAGGGACTCTCGCTTCCCCCCAGGAGCAACTGGTCATTGTGCTCTAATATAGTTCTTTTTGACCCACACTCAGTCTCGCAGTGCTGGTGGACTTAACGGGGTCAGGACTCACCCCTATCCCTTGGACTGAGCCCCCTTACTTAGCCTCTGGTCCAAACTACAGCCTCAGGCATCCAGAGACATACCTTGGCCTACTGCCCTCACATGGGGCTGCCCCCTCACTTGGCGGTCCACACCGCCCCCTTCACTTGGGGCCCTGGGGGCTTCCCCCTTGGTGGGCTCAGGTGGCCATAGCCATGTGTGGCCCCAACTACCTTTCCTCATGGTCCTACACCCCACAGGGCTCAGGTGGCTGCATTCGTGCCTGGCCCCAACTCTCACTCCTCAAGATCTTGAACCCCACAGGGCTCAGGTGGCTGCAGCTGCCTGCCCCCCCCCCCCCCGATGTTACCAGATCCACCTGAATTTCAGGGTATGGTTAAGGCACCCCTACCTGCCTTTTACTAGGTTGATAACTGTCCTGGCATTTCCTGGGGGCTCCCATGCCACTGAAAGCCCCACCAGGCCAGCCACTCCTGGCAGGGTACAGTTTTAGGTCATGTCCAGGACTAGGAGTCTCCAAACCATACCCTACAGCTCCTGCCTTTGCCTCCAGGTTGTTATGGGGCCTTACAGCCACACAATGTTTACTGCCTGCTCTGTCACCAGTGAACTACCCTGTTTATATGGGTGGCCAGAGATCTAAAACGGCCACCACAGTCAAGCACCTGCTAGCTGCTTGGTTCCACTCTTAAGGTGGCAGGCACTCACTGAACTTCCCATTTGATGTGGAGGATTTTTTTGGAGGCATTGTTGGTACCTCTCTAGGCCTTTGAGATGACAATAGTAGGTCAATCACGTTGGTCTTCTGTAGAGAAGAGTGAGGATTATAACTATACTGTAAACCTAGTTCTTTGTGCCTTTCTGGAGAGAATGATGAATAAAGACACACCAGGCCAATATTCCCAAATGAGGCACTTGTGCATCAGACCTTGTGTTGGATCTCTTAATCTCTGATAGAAGTGGCTACCAATGTATGGGAAATACTCATCTATTTACAGGGTCTTCCTTGATCATAATGGGGGGGGGGGTCACATTCATGGTCCAAGGCAGGCTTATAGAACATTTATGTCTTCTCAGTGTTGAGAGGGAGGGTCAAAAGTTTCTCCAAAATGATCCAATCTGGAGGTTTTCCTTAGTTCATGCAATGATGGTACAGTTGTTGGTATATTGAAGGTCAAGGATGGTATTTTTTGAAAACTTTGGTTTTCAAGTGAAAGCAACTCAGAATGAATACTGAATGGATGGTGGGCTCTTCGATGTTAATTCTGGAAAGAAGGCAGCCCTTAATTTGAGAACAGATGCCTGTCCAAAAATAGAGAACAGTTCAGGTGATGAGACATCCTTGCAGGATCCCCAGTTTTGATGACCAGCAGATCTACTTCTGATCTACTACATAGAATGATCAGTCATCTGGTCATGGACTCAGAACCTTGATGTACTTTTCAGGACATCCAAATCTGGTCACAACTTTCCAAAGGCTTTGTGACGGGAGAAATCAGGTACCTTAGTGAAGTCAATTAAGACCATATAAAGTCCTGATGTTGTTCCCAACACTTTTCTTGGAACTAGCAGATAACAAAGCTCATGTCAGTTGACCCAGGATGGTCTGAAACCACAATGAGATTCCAGCATGACTCACTCAGCAAGAGGTAGAAAAGATGGTTCAGGAGGATGCAGGCAAGAATTGTCTCTGCTTTAGAAAGGACAATATCTCAATAGTTCCCACACACAGAATTGACTCCTTTCTTGAAGATAGTCATGATGTTTGCATTCCTCAGGTCTTCATTATTCCAAATTCAAAGAATAAATGCATGGAGTCAAATACAAATTCCAGCCTTATATATTTCGCTAGTTATGCCTTCTATTCTAATAGCCTTGTTCTTGGTTGCCTTGATGGCATGCCAGATTTCTTCTAGGATAGGAGGATTGGCAAGGGATTCCCTTTTAGGGTTTTGGGAGATGGACTCAATGGTGATATCCATCACGGACAACTCCTGGTTCAGAAGTGCCTCAAAGTATTCTATCTAGCTTGGATAAATGCATTGTTTTTAAGGAGCATCAAGCTCTCCTGCAATCCAGGAAAGTAGAACTGGGGGAAGTTGAGTGTTAAATGGCTTTTTTGTTGCCTGGAAAAAGCCATGAATATCATATTTGTCAGCGTAGAGCTGGACTTCCTTGACTTTATATTGCAATGATTTTTGATTTCCCAGATCTCCCTGTGAGCTTTGATGAGCTGATAGTTCCTCTGCTGAGATGAGGTGTCAACTTGCCAAGGAGACCAAACCAATTGACAGGAGCTTGATCTTGATATTGCTGTCATCAAACCACTCTTGGTTTTCATAGGTGGTATAACCAATGAATTCAGCATAGGCCACATGAACTTCAGTTTAAAACCTTTTCCATTTTTCTCAATATTGCCTTCATTTGTGGACACTGTTGGAGATCCTTTCAGACCTTCATGTCCTGAAGAGATTTGGTGTTGAGAGTCTTTTTGCATTGTTTTTGGCTGTTTTCATTGTTTCAGATCAAGCTGATGATGGATCTGAGAAGATGTTGGTCTGTTCAACAATCATCAGTTGTTTGCATGTTTCATGTGATATGGACAGCTATTCAATCACAGGCTCTAACAATAATATACTCAAGGAGGCGCCAGTGCTTGAAGTGAGGGACCCTCCAGTTGTCTTATATTTTTCACTCTGTCTGAAGATGGTGCTCACAATGACAAAACTATGCTCCGCATATTTGCTTAGGAGAAGGATGCCATTGGAGTAGTCTTACCCTACCCCTTCCTTCCCAGTAGTGCCACTCCAGAGTTCCAGGTCACATCTGACTTCTGGGTCTGAAATCGCCCAAGAGAATTATTTTGTTCTTATTTCAAGTATTAGTAGATGGTCAGGGTTGGAGCAGAATTCTTCTTTGCATCATTATCAGCCTCAAGTGTTGGGGTTCATACACTGATGAAAATGGCATACTGGTTGTCGGTGAGCTTAAGGTGGAGGGTCATTAGACATTTGTTGATGCCCACAGGGAGCTCCATATGTTGACTGATGGAATGATCCTTGATGGTGATGCTGACACTGTGAACGCATCTGTCCTTGGCTGACTTCCCCTTGCAGAAGGAAGTGTAGTCTTCACCCACTTCCCTAAGCTGACTTTCACCCAGTCATCTTATCTCACTCAGAGCTGCAGTGTTGATGTTGTAGCTCACTAGTTCCCTAGAAATGATGACAGTTCTTTCTGGTCATTTATCTTGGTTGTGCATCAAAGACCAAACTTTGCATTTTGTGAAAATTATTGTCATCTTATGTTGTTTTCAACTACAGAGAGAGGATTGTGCTAGGCAGGATTAATCAGCCAGGAGCAGATAAAAGAGAAAGGTTTTAGGGCACCTTTGATAGCCTCTTCCTCTCGTAGAGTGAGTAGACAGAATCCTAAATAGAACATCTCAGTCAGGTAGCACAGGGGTTGGCAATTATGTGGGCCCATGTGACACATAGGGAGTTTTAGAGAACTGTCAGGCTCAGTCAGAACCCCCCTCCCCACCTCCAACAGCTCACCAAAATTCCCTAAGTGGTCCCATCCCATCTTCCTGGCCAGACACCCTGCCAGTGCAAATCCTGGCCAATCTCCATGGAGACCCCAGGATCACAGAACAGAAGCTTGGAATTTGCATTTGTGGAGCTACTGCTCCTGATTACCCATACTTCACAGCCTCTCCAGCATGGTCCCCATTGTGCAGCTCCCACTCCCCTTGCCACCCAGTGTGCCCCATGCAACTTGCCCAGCCTGTGCTCTCCCTCCCCACAGTCCAAGATCTCTGCTGCACCTCACCTTGGCAGTGACTCTGCCACCTCCCAAGTCCTAACTCACTTCCAAGCTTCCACTTCCACTCAGCCATTTGTTGCCTCCCCAGCTCCTTCCAACAATGCCTGGGCTGCAAGTGGTGCCCATGTAAGTCTGTCTCCCAAAACAATTCAGGCTAGGCTAATGCTTGGCTCCATGCAGCACTGGGAATTAGAGCATCCAAAAAAACCAGCCGAGCCCATGCCAGGACTGCAGAGCTGCCAGGAGCCTCTTACATTCCACCCGTTCTGGGGCCCTTCAGCTCCTGATGCCTGGTCCCATCAGCCATGAAGCCACCACTTACTGGCTGGATTCCAAGGGATGCTTTTGCTTAGCCTGAGATCCCATCCCCAGCCTCACATGCTCATTCCATTCCTGGGCTCTGCCTGGCCAGGATGATGCCACAGATGGGTGGGGACCAGCATCAGGAATGGGACAGGCGCACACACCAGGGCTGGGATCTTGGGTCAATCAGTGTCAGCCTATGGAACCCAAACAATGGTGGTTTCATGGCTGATGGAACTTGGCATCAGGAGCTGAAGGGCCACAGTGCAAGTGGAATGCAAAGAGTTCCTGCCAGCTCTGTAGTCCCTGCAGGGGCTTAGCTCTTTATGTGGATGCCCTGACTCCTAGCACTGCGTGGAGCTCAGCATTAGTCCAGTCCAAACAGCACTGGGAGAGAGACTGAAGTGGGCACAATGTAGAGCCCTAAGTGTGGGAGTTTGGCAGTGGATCAGGGCTTGGGAAGTGGCAGAGTCACCACCAGGGTTGGGAGCAGCAGAGGATCTGGGCTGTAAAGAGGGAGAGCATGGGCTGCAAAGGGCTGCAAAGGGCACATCAGGTAGCAAGTGCCATGTGGGAGCTGTGCAACTGGGGCTGCACTGAAGGTACCATACAGTGGGGGTGACTGGGAGCAGCAGATCCACAAATGCAGCTGGTTGCTGCTGGGCACCTATCCCAAGGTGCCTGACACTGGGGTCCCACCCTGAAGCCCATGTTGGGCACTGATGTTCCCTCTAATCACTGGGGCAGGCAGGTAGGAGCAGCCACCTTGGTGTGGGGCTTTGATTCAGAAGCCAGCAGCTACCTGTTCTATCTTGGGAGGTGTGGCTAGTGCCATTGGGCATCCCATCCTAGGCTGCCCTCTATGTCTGTGCTAGGTAGCCTACAGGCTATATCTTGTCCATCCCTGCAGCAGCAGCTACTGAATTGCACCCCTGTCTTAATCCAGGAGCAAGACAACGATCAGGCTACTTGCCTGAATGAAGATTCATGGATGCAGAATGCCAGATTTGATATTCCTGTCCATCACTGCTGGTCTATCAGCACAGGAATTTTGGAGTTTGGTACAGGAGAGCATGTTGTTTCCTGTGGTAGAAGCTGGTGTGCAGAAGCAGCAACCACACACTCTTGAAAAGGTGGTGATCTGGGTCCAATGGCAAAGAACCATAGACAACAGGAGATCACCAACTTTTTCCATCTTTACCGCCATTGAAATCCTGACATCTTCATCCAAGTGATTCACCATTGATTATTTGGGGTTGTACTATTGTTTGTTTGGAACTTCTCATGTTCACCCATGTTCACCATGGGTAATCCTTCCAGGAGTGTGAGACCCTGGGCAATGTTTCCTGAGGATCATTGGGAGATACAAGCCTCTCCACAATTATAAGGTACCAGTCCATGGAGAGGATTCAAGCAGTAAAACATGTGGGAATTATTAAGTGTATACAAAATGGGTCATATTTAATTTGGATTTGGATTGAGATTCAGCCCAAATCCAGGACAGTGATTCGATTCGTTGATTCAGATCATTGTCCCTGATTCAGTTCAGCCAAATCCAAATCTAAACATTCAATGCTGATTCAGAGAATCAGGGATTTGGCCATAGACACAGCTTTAAATGTTTGGGTTTTTTTTACATACCTTGAGATACCAGGCACAGATCATGAACCCTGCAATACTAGAGCATTCATGAGCGACCCACAGGAGCTCAGGGGGGAACCTGTGCTTGGTGGCGAACCCAGAAGTGGACCAGAAGTACTTATGGGTCCACTGGGAAGCATGCTGGGGGGCCTCCCCATGTCCCCCCAGCTTGGCAATTGGCCATGGAGGGACCCTGGGTGGCCCCACAGACCCAGGAGGCACCAGTTGTCTAACCAGGGGAATGCAGAGGGGTCCCCCCATGTGCTCCCCAGAAGACCCAGAAGTGGATCAGAAGTGCTTCTGATCCACTTCTGGGTCTGCTGCTGAGTGTGCTGGTGACCCCACCATGCTCCTGTGGGACAATCCATCTGTCCCACCATCTCAGCATTCATGAGCTGCCTGGTACCTTGCAGTATGTAGAGACAATATTGAAAGTTATGTCTGTGTCCAAACCGCTGAATCGATTTAGAGGGTTCTGATTCAATTCAGAGAGATCTAAGGCTCTCCTGATTCAATTCAGATTCAGAGACTTGGCCACTGAATCAAGTCTAATCTCCGCCAAATTGAATAAGGGACCAAAGCTTCACACAGCCCTACTAAGTATGACCAAATTTTAGCAAATTTACAATATCTTGAAGGGGGAGTATCTCCAGATCATATTAAATAACACATTCAACTATTGTCAAACTTTTCCGCAGAGATAATATGAGTTTAAGACTGGTGCAGGGGCTTTGACTCACAATCAGCTGGTTGTTGCTCCCAACCTCTGTACTGCCATGGAGACAGTTCAAGCCTGCCAAGAACTGACTTTCTCCATCAGTTCAGTGGCAGATACAGACCAAATGGCACCCTATCCTTGACTCAGCTCAGCTCTCTGTGTCTTCCTTTATTTGCTGAAAATGGTGGAGACCCACCTCACCCCAGTGTGCTGAAGGCAGATACTCTTGACCCTAGCTAGTGGTGGGCAGGGAACAGGCTCTGGGTATGGGGGTTGCACATTATTGTGGGTGGATGTACAAGCTGCAGTGCTCACTGTTAGCTGGTTGGAGGGCACACCCAGCTCCAGTCCTGTCCAGGGTAGGTTGAGATCATAGTAAGCATCACCATGTGTCTGCTCTGAACGTGTTTTAATGTGGCACGGTAATGTTTACTACAATCTAATAAAACATATCCTAAGTGTCTCATGCAACAAGGCCCTTAGTTAAGTTAAGTGAAACAGCTTTAGTTAAGCAGGAGGGAGGGTGAGTCAGCTAAAGATTAGGTTCTGCCCCTTCTTCGCACATCCATACAGTATTCAGTAGTCTGAAAAAATTCAAAATATTAGTCAGAAGCATTAAGCCAGTAGTGGCCAACCTTTTCAGCAGGCCACTTGAACTATCTCCATTGCAGTACAGAGGTTGGGAGCAACAACCAGCTGATTGTGAGTCAAAGCCCCTGCACCAGTCTTAAACTCATATTATCTCTGCGGAAAAGTTTGACAATAGCTGAATGTGTTATTTAATATGATCTGGAGATACTCCTCCTTCAAGATATTGTAAATTTGCTAAAATTTGGTCATGCTTAGTAGGGCTGCATAAAGCTTTGGTCCCTTATTCAATTTGGTGGAGATTAGACCTGATTCGGTGGCTAAGTCTCTGAATCTGAATCAAATCAGGAAACCCTTAAATCTCTCCGAACTTCTGCCACATAGAGCAGAGTGGGGGCAGGTTGCTACTTCAAGAGTGGTATCACCATCAAGAGCCAAGTTAATCTTCCCTGGCTTCTCAATGATCACAGCTTTACATGTCAATCAAAGATTCAAAACTCTATATTCCACAGTAACTGCAGGCCTAGTGGAGCATTAACTTGGTTCTAGGCAATGACTCCGGACATCTTCTCTTGCTGCAGCATCCTGTCCCTATGCCACATGGCATCCAGTACCCACATTTTGCTAAGCATCCTGAGCTTACCTGCCACACATGGCAGCTGCTCAGGCAGATCATGGCATACATACAGCGGGTTTGTCAGCTCTGCCCTAAGGGAAAATAATTTTGAACAAGAAGCCAGCACAGTATTGTAACTATTTCATAATATTATTGATACACGTGTGTCAATTATGAATGCAAATTAAAAGTTTCTATGTTTTGTGCCTGCAAATGGTATTCTCCAAAAAAAAAAAAAAAATCATTTTTTGTCCACTGTTTATTAGTGAGGTTTAATATTGGGTCCTGCCTGGCCAAGGTTAACACATACCATATTGCAGAGATGTCTGTACTGTGATTGCCCATGGTAAGCCACTCTTTGGATATATAGAAGATTTTGGAATTGTCATACTGGTGCCTTCCCTAACCATTAAATTTATTAGTTAATTATTTTTAAAGGAAAAAAAAAGTTCTTTCAGTGCCAACATTCATCGGACAGTTTATAACAGAAATAATATTTTGTCTGTCTTAAATCTCCTTTTTCCTTCTAAATAACTAAGGAACTTTTAGATTCCTTCAACACTTGGCAGATTCCACATAAAACCCATTTTTCCTCATCGACTTAAATCATTTTTGCCTCATAAAGAATCACCTTAGGCTTTATCCCAGAAAAAAGGTTTGTTGGTTTTTTTTCAATCAAAAGGACTGATACCAAGCAATAAAAGATGAACACCCTTCTCTGTTTTTATTGGTTGTTCTGTCAACAGTTCACATTCTTCAAATACTTTACTTTATTTAGTATCTCTCACTTAGATGCCATCTTCAGTTGATGATATTTGCAGTGAACCACTATTGAAGTTGAACAGGTAAAGAGTATTTGATTTCATTGCTCACTTCCCACTATCTTTTTGTTCTCCCACTTCAGTTCTTTATGGGTATGAAGAGAGTTTAACACTTAAAAAGCTGCACTGTGCAATTCTAAGCCAAGAATATACTATATTTTCTCAATTATAATACATGGTGTTTTGTTTTTCCTTCCCATTTAACATGATCTGGTAAAAAGTCCCTCATCTTAGAATAGAGTATGAAGCAACATGAGGCAGGCAGCTTCTACAGCTCTGGGTCATGGTTGGGCTTGCAGCTGCTGCCTGCCCCCAGTCCCGGCCAGGCCTCCCCTGCAGCCTAGTGCCCATGCTGCCCCCCTGCCTTCCTTCTGCATGGCTTCTAATCCCCTCTGCTGCATCCCTGCCTCTTACTTATTTGCTCTAGTGCTGCCAGGCTCTTTCCCCACTGAAGCCTAAGCCATGGATCATGGCCCCAGTTTGACCCTATAGCAGTAGTGCTAGCTCTGTACTGCTGCTAAGGTAGTTGGGCTGTGGTCCAGACTGCAGTTAGGATGGAGCCTTCTGGCACCAAAACAAAGGTAAGGGAGAAGTGGAGAGGCAGGTGAGGGGTAAGTGGGGGGTGGGAACCCAAGGCTGCAAGGGGCAGAAGTGGTATAGAGTGGGGGTGAATTTAAGATCATTCTCCAATAATCAGATTCTATTCATGGAAAAGTATAACAAATGTATACATTTTGCATGACTAGGATCTAATTATTGGGGGTCATCTTAAATACATCTTATATATGGGTAAATACAGTAATACAAGAAAATTCTGTGAAGGCACACATTTCAGGACTTCATGAAACCAGAATGTACTTTACGTGACAACAATTCTTTCCCAGACCTATAGTTATATGAATTAGAATTTGTTTTTAAATGTGGGATTTCACAAGAAATCTAATTAGGAAAATAGCCAACTCAGAAAGTCACATTACATGAAGTTTTCAATTTTCTTTCATTATGGGGGAAAGAGAAAATGTCATTGCTTTTATTAATCTTATTGTATAATTTTATTTTTCTCTCAGACACTGTAATTAGAGTAAAATTCCTGTAAATTATCCTTGATGTCACTACTCCTTTTAAGCAGGACTCTCTTATTTTGTATTAGTCCTGGACACAAAGGCTTCTTAGAGATATTAAAAAAAAACCCTGTGCTTTACCAAAAGAAGCAGCACATTAGTTGGACCTGGCTCCACTGTGTCTGTATAAATTGGGCATTCCAGCTGGACTTTTTGGCACTTTTATCTCATAGCAAATTCAATCAAAACAGCCCCACTAAAGTATCTGATCTATACAGATAGATCAGGTAGTTTAGTAGAGCTGGTTCCAACTAATGCAATGCCTTTTCTGGGCATGTGCTGGGCTTGGTGTGGGAGTGTGCCAAGTTTAAAGTAAAGCACCATCAGGTTGAGAGGGGTGGGGGAGATGACATCTGTAAGCAGCCTAATTGTCCCTTGGATCCCAGCTGTCTGGGCTCAACAGTCTTGGAGGTATTACTAGCTAAAAGGTATTAACTTTTATCTAAGCCAGTAATGCTTAACTGAGGTGAGACAGAATCTTTCAAGGCTGCTGTGAGGTGCTGTACAATATCAGAGCAATAAAAAAGAGAATCCATAGAGTCAAAAGCATTCTCATTTGTTGTGATCTGAATTAGATGCAAAAGTAGAACTGCTCTAGTATTTTTCCTTGGAAAAAAAAAATAGTTAAAGCTAATAGCATTTTTCAAGAGGTGTTTTGAATCTAGAAAGGTTGACAACCACTACTCTAAATGGAATAGCTTCCTATTTCTTCTTGTTCTTGCCTTC
This sequence comes from Crocodylus porosus, assembly GCF_001723895.1. Classification (NCBI taxonomy): domain Eukaryota; kingdom Metazoa; phylum Chordata; order Crocodylia; family Crocodylidae; genus Crocodylus; species Crocodylus porosus. The sequence continues at coordinate 26,604,505 of NW_017728906.1, forward strand.
AAGATCTCTTCTAATTTTGTGTTTGTAATCCCTTTAAGGCATGTATCATTGTTTCATAGTTAGTAGGGTTGGAATGGACCTGAGCAGATCATCAAGTCCAATCCCCTGCCATGGCAGGAAAGAGTACTGGGGTCAAACAACCCCAGCAAGGTGATTGTCTAGCCTTGTCTTAAAGACCCCCAGGGTAGGAGCCAGCA
>NW_017728906.1:26605326-26629059 GCF_001723895.1 Crocodylus porosus
GGGGTGAGAGACAGTGTCGAAGGCCTTCCGAAAGTCCAGGAAGACTATGTCCACTGCTACCCCTGCATCTAAGGATTTGGTGACCTGGTCGTAGAAGGCCACCAGGTTGGTCTGACAGGACCTGCCTCTAATGAATCCGTGTTTGTTGCCCCTAAGCATAATCTCCCCTGCTGGCCCCTCATTGACACGTGCCAGAATAATTCTCTCAAAAAGCTTACCGAGGATCGAGGTAAGGCTAACTGGCCTATAGTTCCCCAGTTCCTTCTTCCTCCCTTTTTTGAAGATGAGAACCACAGTGGCCCCCTTCTAGTCCTCTGGCACCACACCAGAGCACCATGAGTGCTTGTAAAGCCGTGCCAGGGGTCCCGCAATGACCTCAGCTAATTCCCTTAGCACTCTGGAGTGGAGATTGTCCAGACCAGCTAATTTAAATACATCCATTCCCTCCAGAAGTTCCATGACTAGATCCTCACTGACCCTTGGCCTAGGTGCATCTCCCCTGGGGCCTGAGGGGGCCCCAGTGGCGGGGGTGATCTGATCCCTGCTCAGGAAAATGGAGGCAAAGAAGTCATTAAATAGGTTAGCTTCATCATCTGGTGTGATGACCAAATTTCCTGTCATAGATGTATTCCAGATTCTTCCATACTGTAGACCTAATCCTCAGCTGCAGCTGGGGATGCAAAGAGTCAGTGTCCTGAAAGTGTTTTTCACCCAATGTATTTTTACTTGATTACCTTACTCTTGATTAGTTCTTCATATAACCCCCCTAGGAGGTCAGATCAGGATTGAAAACCTGCTACAACCATGATCATAAACACTACAACCTGTACTGGTCAACACCAAGTGCTGGACAGTGGTTAATTAACTGGGAAACCTCAGGGATTCATAGATTGTGAGTCTGGAAGGGACTTCAGAAGATCATCAGGTCCAGCCCCCTGCATGAGGCAGGAAAGACAATTGGGGTCAATTGACCCCAGCAAGATGACTGTCCAGTCTCATCTTGAAGATTTCAAGGGTAGGCGATTGCACCACCTCTGGTCACCCTAGCTGTGAAAAAGCTTTTCCTGATGTTGAGCCTGAAATGGCCTTTCAGGAGTTTATGGCTATTACTCCTGGTTTTACCTAATGGTGCTCTAGTGAAGTGTTGTTCACCAAGCCCTTGATGTACACCCCATATGTAGTGGTAAGCTGCTATCAAGTCCCTTTTCAGCCTTCTCTTTTGCAGACTGTAGAGTCCCAGATCCCTCAGCCTTTTGTCATATGGCTTGTTGTGCAAGTCTCTGAACATAGAGGTGGCCCTTCTCTGGACTCTCTCAAGCTTTCCCATGTCTTTGTTGAAGTGCGGTGCCCAATACTGGATGCAGAACTCCAGCTGCAGTTTCATCAATGCCAAGTAGAGTGGGAGAATGACTTCCCTAGTTTTGCTGGAGATGCACTGATTGATTCATGCCAGGGTATTATTTGCCCTGTTGGCTACAGCATTGCAGTGCTGGCTCATATTCATACTGTTGGGAAAACCAGTAGTAATGGCCACAAACTCCTGGAAGACCATGTCAGGCTCAACAGCAGGAAAAACTTCTTTACAGCCAGGGTGTCTTGACTGTGGAATAGGCTCCCTCAAAGGGTGGTGCAATCAGTCACCTACCCTGGAAATCTTCAAGAGGAGACTGGGTAGTCACCTTGCTGGTGGTCACCTGACTCTGAGTTTTTTTTCCTGCCTGGTGCAGGGGAACTGGACCTAATGATCCCCTGAGGTCCCTTCCAGCCTTGCAATCTATGAATCACTGGATCAAATACCAACTGTACAGGTCATGTCAGAGTTAGAGGATGTGGAGCCTACTGTAGAAGAGCTAAGCAAGGCCATTGATTCATTATCAAGTGGAAGGCTCTTGGAAAAGATAGCATCCCAGTGTAAATTATCATGTGCAGGAAAGAAAGCCTGCTACTATATCTTCATTAGCTGCTACTGAAATGCTGGAAAGAAGGTGAGATAACACAAGACATACATGATACAAATATTGTCAGTTTGTATAAACATAAGGGTGACTGCAACAACTACAGAGGTATTTTGCTACTAAGTATAGCAGGAAAAGATTTTGCAAGGGTTATCTTGGTGCATCTATAGTAGCTGGTGCATTGTGTCTACCCTGAATCTCAGTGCAGATTCAGGGCTGGAAAATCAAGTATAAACATGATATTTTCCTTGAGTCAACTTCAAGAAATCTTGACTCATGCAAGTCTTGGACTGGACTATTCAGTTGCATGAGACACTGCAAATCATTTACATAACAGGCTGCAATATTCACCATGTCTCGCAGAAGAAAGAATGCTAATACATAACCCCTAGACTGTTCTAAATTACCTCATGTACATCATACACTGTCTCCCAATGACAATCATAACTTCCAGGGAGGTAAAATGTCTTAGCTCTCTCTACTTCTGACCACAACCCATGGACCAGCCACAAACAGGAAAAGGTACAGGAGACAAAAGTTAGCTCCTTACCATCTGAAAATCTCCTATGTTGTGCTAGAAGAATTCCCTAAAACCAGAACTGAGAACATTAAGGCTACTCTTTCTGATAAGGATGTCCTTCACAGCTAAGAGTCAAGGTCTGCATTTGTCTGCAGCAGTATATATATGATAAACTTTTAACCTTCAGTGGAACCACATTTAAATTTCAGTGGCATAATCTACTTCACAAGTATGGGAATAAAACAAATACATTCCCACAAAACAAAACAAAACAAAACAAAACAAAAATTCAAATGCACAAATGCACTCATGTGTGATAAAAGAATGAGATCATATTCATATGGGATGGTTTGATTGTTTTTTCCCCCTCACGGGTAATGTACTGCTTTTTTTCCCAAAGCATGTACTGAGGGAGAACAATGAACACGATGCAGTGAAAGAAAATTAATTCTAATATTTAATAATATTATTTCCAAAGACAAGGTTATACTGCTGAGGAAATATGAAAAAAAATTCCTTGTCTAATTGGTACATGACTTGTGCTATTAGAAACCTATGAGAACCTAATAAAACCTTGCATTGCCTTATTGGAATCAAGAGTAAACCAGAAAGCCCTTCTAAGCTATTTAAATGGATGGTTTTTTTCTTTTTTGGTTGAGAAGTATGGTATGAGGACTCTGACTTCTGGGAATTCACTGAGCTTATGTTCCTATGATAACAGAATGAATGAAAATCTCCCTTTCCCATTTGGGGAATGGAGGGCAAAATCACAAAGGAGTTGCAGAAGTGAAAGGGAGGGGAGATATCCCAGTCTAGAAGCAGAGAGAGAGCTTCCTCCATCTCCAAGCATTTCCTCACATCTACCCCTTCCTTCTTTGGCTAGTTCAATGACATCTCTGTCTCCTGAATACAGCTGTTTTGAACATTGGGATCAGTGTCTTCAGAGCACCTTTCCTGCCCTGCAATTTAATTCTGACCCTCACAAAATCCCTCCATAAGACTGGGGCCAACAGTGGGAGGGTTGGTTCAAGGAGCACATTGTCTCTGCTTACGCCTCACAAATAATCTGCCAAAAAATAGATTTTTGGAAGCTTCCTTTCAGTTTTCCCATTCAAAGCACTTCCTTTCAGAAAGATACTGGGAGAAGTTCCCAACTTACGTGGCCCTGGCAACTGGCCCTGGGAAAGCGGTCAGGCTTTTTTCATGTGAGCTGACAGCTGGTAGCAGAAACAGGTGCAACATTTAAGACCAGGAACCTTACCGATACTTCTTTTTTCTCCTTGTAAGACGGATAATATTTTCAGAAGAAACATTTTTCAGTTGACAAATGCGTATTTTAAAATTGAAACATTCTGTGGATTTGTGCAGGATTAGTGACATTATCACCCTTATTCATAATAATAAAAAAATGAAAAATGGATTTGTCACTTTAGATTAAAACTTTTTTCTTTGAAATAATGCTTAGTTAAAGATGGATCAACAAGTAATTATTTTAAAGGTTAAAAAAACTTCGGGGCGAACAAACATTTAAATTGACCTAAAATTATTGTGTTTTTGTGCGTTTGTTTTTTGTTGTTATTTTCAGTTCTGCCAAGAATAGAAAAAAAATGCACCACAACAAAAAGTCCCTTAATTTTAATCTGTAATTTTTTGTATTCTTCTGATGCTTCTTTAAGCTAGTCAGTTAACATGTTGATCCCACTTATCCTGTCAGAAACTTTCCTTCCGGGAGACACATAGAGATGGCCATCATAGACTGAAACTTCATATTATGTGTATGTGTATGATAGAATGAGGGTACCTATAGGTTTCTATAAATTATATAAAGAAATCCAAACACAATATGTTTTTGTTCTGTTATAGAATGTAAACTGGAATGCTTCAAAAGCTGGCTTCTTCATTCTATTTATGCATACAGCACTAAACCTAGAGCCAGATTCTGCAATCCCTACTTGCACTGGACTAGCACTTGCTCCTGATAATTGTTCTTTACCTATGTAAGAGTTGTTCCAGAACTGCCAGAGGGAATGTATTCATATACACATGCTAGTCTGTGTAAGTAAAGATTACCAAATCCAGCCCTAAGTAAACAATCATGAAATCTGTGTTTATCCTGCATTCCTCAGTTGCAATGTGTAATACTCATTCTCCTAACTAAAACCAGAACACTTTCAGGTGCAGTCATGAATTATACTAATTTTCTTTCTTCTAAATATCTTTAAATCAGTGTACCAGTTGCAGTGTGGTGCACTTTTCAACATCACTATACAAAATCATGTTTGCAAATGCAAAATTAACATAATCTAATCCCACCTCTTCCTTGATAACACACTTCTGACATTTATAGATGCAATACACAAAGCTGAGCTTGTCCATTTAAATTGCACATCTGTACCACTTTATGAGTCTTCTTTGCTGCTGCTTGATGCCATTGGCTCTAAACTTATCTTCTTTGCATCCCCATAGTCTTTACAAGTTGTTTTATTGTTTTGACATTCAAGAAAGGTTTCCTGTTCCCCTTTCCCACACTTTTCCACTTCCCCACTTCCCTTTCCCCTTTCCATTAGTCCCAGACCACATCAGCTCCAGTGATCTTTTCATCAACCTGTCTCCCTCCCCGCACCTCCTTCCTTGTCCACCTTCTTCTTTCTAAGCTTCATAGCATGTGATTTCTTTCTTCTTTAAACTTGGCTCTCTTCTTCTTTCTCCTGCTCTATCCTCATTCCTCATTCTTCCTTCTTCCCGTATCATTTTCTCCTCTTTCCCTTCTCTCTCCTCTGTCTCAAAGTTACTTGTTCTGCTTATCTTCCTTTCTTTTCCCTCCCTCTGTTACCAGCTATACTGGTATGCCAACTGAAATTTCACTTTTTTTTTTCCTGGCTCTTCCTTCGTGTGTGTCTCCTCCACTGTCATGTATTCTGACTCAACACCTTCTTTCCACTTTTCCTTTCCTGTCTCTTCAGCTACTCTGTAAATCTAGCTTTTTTTTAGAAGGACCACAGGCATTGGCACCATAAGTGACCCTCTTCCCTGCAAATAGCACACTTCAGTATTTCTTGGCACTCTACAACCCTCCGCCCTTTCCCTTCACATCTGTAACTTTTTGTATACTGACAGTATGCAGCCAGGTGTACTTCCTGCCCAAACATGCTACAGAGTCTAAAAATTTCCGAACTTGCTACAGAGTCTAGGCTGTCTAAAATACATGGTAAATCCTTGGTGTGGCCCTACTTGGATTACTGGTAGTAAGTGCAATTTCCTGCCAGGCGCTACTAGCGATAAATGCATCTGCCCTCATTACCACCCAAGTACTCCATGATCCCATCCATATACCATATTTATTACATAACTTCTCAATACACATCACTTTTTGTATACAATTCCACAACTATTTTTCTATCTCCCCATCCCCGTCCCCACCCTCATAGTCCCCTTCTCTCTCCTCCAGTCCCCCTCCCCTGCACCCTATTTACCAGCACAGAGTTTGGATTTGGGTCCAGCTCCCTGCAACAGCAAGCAGGGACTGCCCAAATTTCCGAAGCTCTCCAAATCTTTTCTGAATCTTTTGCAGCACTTTGACAAGTGGTGGCTGGTACACCTTCCTATGAAGAATCAGATCAACATTGTCTGTTTGGGGTTTTTTTTCATTTTTTAACATGGACTTAATACTGTGAAATGAGATCTACCCATTTCTTCACAGCGTGATGAAAAGAGGCATTAATTACCAGACTCCATGTAAAGGTGTTTATATTTCAGTTTGAATAAATTGCTCACAATTGCCTATTCTAATTTGAATGCATATTTTAAACACAATACAACAATGTGTTTAAAGAAAATCAGAATACATGTTTAACTAAGATAGACTCACACTGTAATCAGTATGAGTAAAATTATATCCCTTCTAATTTTTTAATCAAATTCACAAGTAAATATAAGGCTTCACAAGTTAGCAAACTCAGGTTCTGTGAACTGAAAAGGAAAAGAATCCCAGGGGTGTCCATTCAGATCGGGCCTCAGATTTTCAGCTTTACTGATGAAGTCTACTATTGACTGTATGCAGGCACATTGCCACCCCAAAATAATTCATTGCAAGCAGGTTAGCTCTTCCCTGCCTGCTCCCCCAAAACAAACAGCATGGGCAATGACAAGTAAGCGGGGGGAAGGAGGGCATGGGGATACTGAGCAGGGATCTGGGTTTCTATGAAGGGCAGGGTGTGGGGGCAGTGTGGCTGATCTGGGCCAGCAGTGGAGAAGGGTTTGGTGGGCAATTGTTTGGGCTGGAGCCCACTTAGGGACTTTTGGTGAGCTGTTGTGAGCTGGGCATGGCAAGGAAGGGCCCACCATGGAGAAGGGGGAGGTGCTGAATTTGAGAGCCAGAATAAGTGCTTAAAAACAATTTTAAGTGTTAATATGCAAACAATGCATATTTTAAGCACTCCAGGAGCCACCCAGAATTACTGTGTAACAAGGCCCTAAGTGTGTGTATTCAGAAATGTGTAACCCATCATAAACATAAAAGAGAAAGCAGGCATTCTGTTTTGTGTAGTCTAGGGACAACTACATTCTAGACAGAAGGGACGTTCTTGTAGATAGAAAGTGGGGGCCTGTTGGTAGTTCTGCTTTCACTGGTGTAAACTAGAAGTAACTCAACTTCCAGAAGTGACCTTAACCAATATGAGACGATAACACAGAATCTATGTATTTGTGTCATTTATCTTTATCTGCAAGGTTTGGTGAAACAAGGGCTTTCATTACAATCCGTTTTCTTAAGCTGTAGTATCTGCAAGGGAGTTGAGCAGCAGTAACAGGTTAGAATAGTGATCTCATTTTATTTTCTTTAGACATTTAAAATAGCAATAAAATCTGGTCAGAGACACTACTTCTCTTTGTGAAGGATTTTTGGCATCTTTGGAGAGTCTAAAAAGTGATAGTCAATGGCTGTGTCTACATGAGATGATGATTTTGCATTTGTTACTGCACAATCTTTTGAAACTTGCATACACAAGTACTAAGTGACTGTGCAGTAACTGGCATTAAAGTGCAGTAGCATCCCTGCACAGCTTTTTGGTGATGGTGACAGTGGAGTAGCTCATTACTACTGCACAGTAGTATTGTGTCGTGCTTTGTGCCACATGACACTACTACGCAGAAGTAATGAGCTACTGTGCAGTCAGGGTCTTATGCAGATGTGGCCAATGCATGTGAAGATCAAAGCATGGCCATTACCCAGCTGGTGATTCAGAATAGAAGTGGGGGGACAATTGTCAGGAAGATGCTGCAGTCTGAATTGATACCCTCACATAATTCCACTTTTCAGAACTTTTTAAGATGATGGGATGCCAAGGGATCTCAGTGAAATGAGGACCAGTTATTTGGACTTAAAAAATAAAACATAAAAAAGGCAGAAAGAGTATGTTATCTGTTTATATGTTGTTATTTATCACCTTAAAGTATTCTGTTGGGGAATACAGAATACTGGACTAAATGGCCCAGGGCCCAATCCAATAGGGCAATTCTGTACCTTATGATCCACATTTGGGAAAACATTGCACGCTTAATTTTAAGATATGCTAAATGCTGCCCTAATTAAGTAAATGCTTAAATACCTTCTTGATCTGGGACCTGTGTTACTATCATGAAGAATCAATAAAGAGCCAAGGTAGGTTGCTTGGTTACAGTTTGCAACTTCCTTTCATTAAACTACTCATTTCTGGTTACTGAAGTAATGAAAGGTTTCATTTTCCATTAGTATTCAGTGAAATGTGTGCCAGATGGGGATATTAATTTGATTCAGGAACAAGCTATCAAGATTCTGGGGGAAAATAAACATACAAAACAAAAAACTGCACTTTGATGTTAATGAGAAAACATGGTCCTTGGGAAAGCATAAACTCTTCTGGTAAATAGAGGTAAGAAACAAAAGGGATTGAGAATCACTTCTGTTTTTCTTCAAGATGAAGAAATTAAATACAATCATCCCAATGAATAACTCATACTGTTATTTTTAAAGCATTCACAACAACAGGAAGGCAAGGATCTTTAAAACAAGCAGGTGAAATCCAATCCAGGTCTGAGCTGTGAGTGGAATTGTACTGCTTCGAGTAGGGTTTCACTTGATCTGTTTTCTTATGCTCCATGTTGAACTATGGAGTAAAAAGAAGTGTTAATTGAAATACTACAAGTAGCACCAATAATTGTGATGGCCATCCTAGGTCCATATGCAGAAGAGCAAGATTTTCTATTTCTTTTAAGTAGGTCTGTTCTAATAAACCATCCTCCGTAGTTTGCTACTGCTGTATAGTCATTCAAGCTGCTGTGTCCTCCTTCAACGGGAACCAGCCCTTCAGAACTCAAAATATGTTCCTATTTCTTGGTGCAACAAGGCTTTTCTAGGTACACCAAGAACTTAGCATCTCCCTGATGTCTATAACAACAGGGAAAATACCTGCAAAGAAATGTAAGATAGCTTGCTGTCATTAGATAATGTTCCACCACTGAGAAAACAATAGGAATGAGTCAGTCACTTTAGATCACACTTTGGATGAGACTAATAATGTTATTTCAGACAACACAGATGGTTTCATACATTTTCTAAGCAGAGAGGTGACTCTAAAACAATCATGCTTCCACTAAAGAGCATATCTGACTTTCTGCTTCCCTTGAGGGGGCATGCATTTCTCTCTCTTTGTATTGTTGCTTCTTTCAATATTTCACATCCACTGAATGAGTCTCTCTCAAAGTCTTAGGGTTAAATTTGCAAAATTGTGTTTTGTCTATGGCCAGCTCCATACCTGGTACAACATCAGTTACTTCAGTGAAGGTATCCCAAGGATGAATTGAACCTTATGAAAATAAAAATCCAGCTTACAAGATTGCAATTACTTTTACTAATAGACGTACATGTCATACTTAAATCAAGTATGTCTTATGTACATGATTTTGTGTCATATAGTGAAAGGAATGAAAAACAGGTGGAGTTATAATGTAGTTGTGTGATTGTCAGTTGCACTGGAAAACTGTGTGGGCAGCTCCCATTATGCCTGAACAAATTTAGATGGATGAAAAAGCCTTCAAAGTAATTATTGACATTACATATGTGCATAAATTAAAGCATGAAAGTCTCCAGTCATTAATTTTAGTTGTTAAAATGCTTCTGAGAGTTTGGATTAGAAGGAAATTTTCAAAGTACCAAAAGACAATATCCCACAGGGGTAAATTTATACTTAGGATTTTTATATTGAAAAAAGTTTGGACATATTCTTAAACAACAAAAACTTTGTTTTGAAATAGTAAACATTGTTCCATGTCTAAAATACATCATAACCTAAGCAGTGCCTGTTCTATAGCCCTGGGGGCTGCTGCCTGGAACAGCAACCAAAAGGTGTGAGTTTAAGCCTAGGTGTGTGTTTTTGAAATGCAACCAGACAGAGCAGCCTTTGCAGGCTCAAAAATCTTTTAGTAAAACAGTGGAAGAGGCAACCCAGAGAGGTTGTGAAACCTCCATTTTTGGAGGTTTTGAAGGCTGGGGTGGACAAAGCCTTGGCTTGGATATGGTTGGTGATGGTCCTGCTTTGAGCCAGGGATTGGAAAAAATAACCTCCTGAGGTCCCTTCCAACTCTCATTTGCTATGATTCTGTGGGCACATATGCATAAGACTGTAGTTATCTAATTAGCTCTGCAATAAAGCATCACAGTTTACATGATGGGCTATTTGGTCAGAGTAAACTAATTAACTCCACTGTACTGTAATAGTACTGCCCAGTGCAAGTACTATTCTATGGCAAAGTTATTTCTTCAGCAGCAATGGACATGCAGATGGTGGCTAGGACATGAGGCCTATAGTGTGGGGATGCCTCTTGGCTACCCTTGCACTGGAGCACCCTCAGGACCCAGGCAGCCCTCGGGAGGGCTGTTGGACTATGCTGGACTCCTCCTGGGGCTGCAGGCCCCTAGATCTGCATGCAGGATGACAGAAGGCTACCGCTGCCACCTGGGACCTGTGCTGGGTACAGTGTTCACACAGCACTGGGAAGACTGCTGCTGCCACTGGCCCTAGGCAGCAGCAGTAAACTCCTGTCATCCTGTGCACAGATCTGGGAGGCTCACACTCATTGGCAGCTCTGGGAGGGCAGGTGAGGGGAGATACAGCATATTTGGGGGTGGCAGCAGTCCCCCTTCCATTGCTGTGGTATGCCCTGAGCAGCAGGGAGAGCCTGGTGCCAACCTGCTGTAGCTCCAGAAGCGGTGGATATCACCTGCCTGCAGCCACTGGGCTGTACCACGCCAGGGGGTTCAGGGCATGATGCAGCCCAGCAGCTGCAGGCAGGCAGCGTCCACCACTCCCAGGGCTGCAGCAGTGGTGGCGCTGGGCTCTTCCTGGTGCTCGGTGGCAGCGCTGGGAGGGAGGTTGAGCTCCATGGGGTTAGCGGAGCTGCTCTGAATGCAGCCCTGGTGGTAGGAGGCTCCACAGCCTCACGGAGCTGAGCCTACCAGTGGGAAGTGGCAGAGTGCCACTGGCCAGGCCTGCACTGAGAGAAGCTCCGCCACTGGCTCTTTCACCACCACCCGCCACTGGGCTGAGCTCTATGAGGCTTGAGGAGCCACTCAGAGCACAGCCCTGGCTCTCCACAACCTCCTGCCACTGGGATGCTTCAAAACTCAAAACATTTCAAAACCTTTGAAAAGTTTTGAGTGCCCTTATTTCATTTCGAAGCTGTTTTGAAGCATCTTGTTTCATTTCACTTTCACTGTTTTGAGCTCAAAATGCATTGAAACAGCTTCAAAATGAAACACCTGTCAACATTTCACACGGCCCTACTTGTCACTGTACAACCATCTTCTAACATTAGAAGCAGTTCTTAGTGCTTATGGAGTAGTTTGTACATAAGAGCAGCTTCTTTGGCACCACCCCCCAGAATTCCACTAAGTATGTCACCTTACATGCCACCTGTGAAATATGTTTATGCCCCTACACAGTATCCTGAATTAAATTCCATCCCTTAGGCAGTTAAAGCACACCAACTTTTCTCAACACAGGCATTTACATAGAGGGAGAGCCAGGTTTGTCCCATTAAGCATAACAGAGCTATAGGAATTACTATTGTTTATAGAGCATTGTAGATTCAGCAAGATTGCAATATTATAGTGAGTTGCTAAATAAAATTAATAAAGTGTTGTTTATGTGATAGAGATGCTTCAGATAAAGATAAATGCAAATAATTTAGCACAAAGGTTAGGAGAAGTAAGGTTACAAGAACATTTCAGAGATAAATGAACACATCAGTTGAGAGAAGGTTTTCAAGGGTCTCCGTTTCAAATAGTAACATTTAGAAGAATCTTTTTCTGCAGCAAGTTAAAGAATGCATAAAATTACATCTATTACAATTGGATTTTAGATTAACATATAATGAAAAATCGAAAGTGATACTGATGAGTAATTTACTACTATCACACCTTTTACTTGAGCACAAGTAAATACAATTGTCATGCCCACTCTCACCCCACAGCAATTCAAGGATGTACTGTTTCCGGACACAACTGGTTGAATCCTGCCTTCTTCCCCTCATTTTCTTGCCAGTCTTAGGGGTTTGAAATACTTTTGGCTTGTAGATTATATGCCTTGATAAGAACAAACATTTTTTTATTTATATTCATATTCAGATCCAAATCTGCCACCAAAAAATTATTTTTCTCAGTCCTGCTGTAGACCAGATTGGTGTGAAATACATTCATTTAATAACTTTATTAAATTTTCAGTTTTCTACTATCATAGCCCATCTAGCATCCTGTCCTATGCAAAACTAAAATACAAATTCAGAAACCATCACTTCTTAAAATTTTCTGGAGGTGCTATTTCAGTACTAAAGTAGACAAGTGTTTACTGGTTACAAGCAGAAGAAAAACTTTTAATAAAATTATTAGTTTTATAAAATTATTAGCAAAATATGGTATTAAGGTATACATGTAGACTGAAGGAAGGCACTGGGAGTGTCTACACATGCATTTGTTCTCGGATCAGTTTACTTGCAAATAAACTTACTTGCAAGTAAACACTTCTATGCATGCAGAAAAGTGGGGGCAGATTTGCTGCTTTTAGCAGCAAACTGCTCCTGCTTCCCGTGGCCTAGTAATGGAACCCTGCTCCCACCAGGGGGAGCTCAAGGCTTCAGCTGCATCTGCTAGCAGACTTCTTGAATAGCCAGCCCAATTCCTGCTCCCTGGCCAGAAGCAGCATGCACAGTGCAGGGGCAGCATGCAACAATTTTCTTGTCACTGCTTCTGCCTTCCTGTACCATGGCTGCTCCAGCCTCTGCCCCTTGAAGCAATTCTCAGCACCCTGGGCTCCTGCTGGCCACTGCAGTGGCCCTGCTGGCCCATCACACTGACTGCTGGCTGGCACAAGGTCATCCAGGGGTGCATGGCTGTGGGGTGGGGACACCTAGGCTTGGAGCCCAGGGAAGGGTGGCCAGCACTTGGACTTTGGCCATTTTCCCATGACTCTGGCCATTCTCCCCTCTGGCACTGGTGTCCAGGGTTAGCAGGGTAGTCGCAAGGTCCTGGGCCCGCTGCAGGCAGCTCCAGCTCCACACCCCTGTGGAGCTGCAATGAGTAGTGGACTGGGCCCAGGCAGTGGGGCTGGGTGCAGGTGGACCCAGTGTGGGGACTGGGAGCAGCAGCTCCTGGACTGTGGAGATGGTGCTGAACCTCCACCCAGGCCCACAAGGGGGCTTGCTGCTGTGCAGTGGGTGGCTGCCAGGGGCCAGGCAAGGCTATGGTCAGAGGCAGAGCAACACACAGCATGAAGGTGATGGTCAAGGCCACGATGATGTACAGCATCCTCCATGGCCTCCACTGCCCTGGCCACATGTGCACTCTGCTCCCACAGGACCTCCATACACTCATGCTCCAGAGTGAGGAGCTGAACCCAGAATTCTCAGTCTCCCCAGTCCCATGCAGCTTCACAGGCATCAGCTTTCACCTACCAGGCCTATGCACCCATCAGATGGTCCTCTGCAGCCATCAGCAACTGGTCTAGGAGCAGGGTGTGGACCTGGTTCCTCTTCCTACAGAGTTGGTGCATCTTCAGGGCCATGGGCATGGGTGGCAGTGACTCTGAGCCCACATCCCAGCTGCCAACTGCAGCCTCTCCCCCGGTGCAACTGCAGGGTCTGCAGACCCATGAGAAGCAAGCTGTTTGTAAGCATTTGCAACATTTCTGAGATAAGATGCTCTGTACCAGGGGTTGTGTGGTACTGACCTCAGTTCAGGGACTCGTGTGCATGAGTGCCCAGGAACCATGGTAAGCCAGGTGGGTAGACCTGCACTCAGGTAGCCACTGGCCAATCCTCCCCCTCCCCATTTCCAAGCCAGGACAGGCCAGGGTCCTGGTAGTACCTGCTGCCACAGCTCCAGACCCTGCTGACCACTTTTCCTTCTTCAGGCTAACTACATTTCTGTGTTGCCAGAAAACACATGGTGCTAAGGATCAGTGGCTGCAGGGCTCCTGAATGTCTGGGATGAGGAACTTCCCATACCCCAACCCTCCTCACAGAAGATATCTTCAGGGAGGCACCCCAGGGCCATCCTCCTTCCACGGTAGCATTATGCCCTGAGCATGCCCTTGCTGCATGTGTCACAGGTGGTGTGTGAGGAGCTGTTTGTGCAGACTGAAGGGTGCCTGATCCACAGCCCCCTGATGCTGCTGATTGCTGTGGTTCCCCGGGAGAACCTGTGCACCTGGCACAAGACCCTGAGCTTAGGCTTGCAACCTTTACCACCACCTGGAGGCCTACCTGTGGCAGTACTATACATCCCTGCCCCCTACAGCTGAGGAGAACATTGCCACTGGCATCAATGTATTTGTTGGCATGTGAAAGACCCGTGCCCACTTAACTGTGGGGGCACAGATTGCTCAATAAAGTTTTGCACTGTTTCCTACCTCCTTGGGTGTTGTTGGGGAGTGGGGTGGAGAACACAGGGCCAGGTGAGCATGGATGGACTAGGCAGGGAGGGAGGACTGGGGATGAAGGCAGGGAGACCCTTCCCCCCTGTGGGAGGCTTACGATGTGGGTGGGACTGGCATGTCCAGTGGCTGTGCTCAGTCCCAGCTGGTGGATATGGCATGCTGATCCTGACAGTGTCCTCAGGTGATGGGGCATAGTGTGTGGGCACCCAGCCAGACCCCCCACCCCCAGGGAGCAGCTGGTGCTGCTGGTGGCCAATGATGACATGGCCAGTCACACCTTGTGGTTGGGGCTGAGGCTGCAGAACTGTCAGGGCAGGCATTGGCCTGGGCTTTCTGAGGTGCTGTTAGAGGCTGGGGAGGTCAGCAGTATGAGCTGCTGGCACCACAAAGGGCCCTCCTCCAGTGACATACCACTCTTGATGCTAGGCCAGAGCAAGGGCTAAGACTGGCTGCCTGTGCTGCAGTACACAGCGTGGCTGTGGCCTGGGTCCTGGGGCACAAGGATCTCTGTTAGCTGCTGCATAAAGGTTATGGACTTGTGGCCATTGCCCAACCAAGGACTGTGGTCAATGATGGTGGCCCAGTCTGCTTGCAAACCTTTATGGGGCACTGCCACACCAATCAGTCATGCTGTGCTCCTGCATCTGTCCTGACAGCCCCTCATAGATGTGAGCATTAGAGCACCTGCCCCATGGGAACTGCCACTGCATCTCTGTGGTTGGTCAGTAAAGGGTGCTTCTGTGTTGAGCCACCCACCTCAGTGCACCCAGCCACCTTCCAGGCTCCAAGAGCCTCCCTGGGGGCACCTCACATCTGGTTGACCCACTTACTGAAGCACACCCACAAGCCTGGAGGTAATGATGCCACCACCCAGAGTCTGGACTGATCTTGGACCTGTTCCCTCTGGGAAACACAGACCTAGTAGTAGTTGAAGGTACTTGACCCACTGCAAGAGCTTGGGGTGCTTCCCTCAGTCTGAAGCACAAATAGTAGTTTCCCTTAGTCAGGCAAATCAAGGGGACCCCATGACATAATCTAGACCCACTCCCAATAAGTCTTCCACACAAGGTACAAAGGAGAACTTCATTGGTTACAAGGAGTAGGTTTGGAATAGGGCACAGGGTAGAACAAAATAAGAGCAATACCTTAGAGCAAACAGTGGCATGGTACGCTATGATTATGCATCTGTGTTACTGCAAGCTATATATCTAGTTAGAGCTCAGGTAGCTTACTCACACATATCATTCAGAGGCAGCTGGAGATTCCCTCTGGAGGCAAACAGTTCATTGATCATGAGTTTCAAGAGAGAGAGTGTTTCAGATGGTCCAGCTTCTCTGAGAGTTTTCATCATAGCTACTTCCCCTCCTCCCGGGCAGTCCTTAACTTATATAGATCTTATGACCTAATTTACCTGATCTAATGAAAGCCAGAAACTCTTGGCTGCCAGCCAAACAATTTGAAATGCATCACTAGTTGTCAGGTAGACTGGCAGGCTGTCTAGCCTCCTCCCAGCTAAGTTGGCTTAGAACAATAGGGAATCTAAGCCCCCCACCCAGGTATGTGAGGCCAGTCATGAAGGCAGAGGGAACAAGTTTCCCCCTCCCTCTGGAATGTATCCAGCTCACGTTACAACTCAGGGTTACCAGAAGCTGATGGGACAGAGGTGTCTGCCCTTTATAGTGCCCACGGTAACCAAACTGTCAGATAGCAGAGTTTGAGGAGAGAGACAGATGGAATTCTGCCACAACCTCCTCCTCACCCCACTGAATGACAAAGTTGCCAGTGCCCCTTCTATGACCAATTGGGGGCCCAGGTGGCTGGGTGTGGTGTAGGCAGTGACAACACCATAGGGCCTCCTGCTCCTCCTCTCCAAGCCTCCATATGGCTGTCTCTATGCTGCTGCGGCTGTGAAACTGCCTGTGGTACCCAGCACAGGTCATGGCATGGGACTGGGAGGCAATGCTCTGCAACATCTGCAGGCTCTGGGCAGGCTGCTGGAGGTTTCCTGTGGGCAGATGGAGCTGGACCCAGGTGACCAGGAGCTACCTGCAGCTGGGCCTACGTGCTGACAGGCCTGGCAAAAGCCTGCAGCAGCCTGCAGACCTGGGTGGTGTGAGCCTGGCAGCAGTGCTGGGGTGCAAGCAGGTTCGCACATTTGGCCTGTGCAGGGGGACACAGTGACCTGATGTGGCCCCAGGCTCCTTTCACATGCCCCAGGGTTCTGAGTACCTGCAGGCTTTTAAGGGCCTGAGACTGGGCCTGACAGCCTAGCCCTGGGGCAGGAGAGACTCCCAGCCCCAGAGTCTCAGGCTGACCCACTAGTGGTGGGGCTGACTGGGAGCAAATTTGCTCCCAGTTGGCATCTACATGTGCGTTACTGCACAGTAACTACTTGTGAGTAAATTTGCTACTTGTAGTTGGAAGTAGCAAATTTATTGACAAGTAGCAATTTTTACTGTGTAGTAGGTGTGTGCACATGTAGAAGCACATGCCTACTGCACAGTAAGCTATGCTACCACACAGTAAAGTGTCTTGTGTATATGCACTCACAGACAATTAAATAAATGAGATGTGATGCACTCTTCAGAAATTGGATCCCTGTGAGTAAATTATTGGAAATATGTGGAGTCAACATTTTGCCCTTAAATTTGTGGGAGAATTTAATGTTTCTCATGAAAAGCAATGACAAAAAGCTATGGCTAATGCAAATTATATTGAGAACAGGTGCTAAACTGTGAAATCTGTTAATTACAGCTACCAAAGGGACTTTCATTTCTCTAGTCCTAAAAACAGGTGGCTCCGTAATGCATTATGATTAATACTGAGGGACTTTTGCAGGGATTAAGAATAAGATTTAACTGACCATTAGGACAGAGAACAGAATTTGAAGGTGATGGTAGCACACATAAATGTCAGTGAAGTTCAAAAGTGCATGTTTTACATGCATTTGGGAACTTGCATAGCTTTCCTTTAAAAAAAAATACTATGGAATGATAGTGCATTTGTATTCATAGTTACGCCAAAGCAGAACCCAAATCATCCCCTTCTACAAAAGGATCACTCCAGAGAAGGGATCTCTATGAAAATACTGTTGAGAATTTTTTCCATCATTCTTCTATGTGGAATTGTGGGGATAGTTTATTATTGGGCAGGTCAAGATGGAGTCTGAGCCTCCTTTCCACATGGAAAGAGTTGGGAATGTCCATCTTTACCTGTTTATGAAGGAGTTCAATAATAGAATTGTTCTCTGATTAGTTACAAAAACCTCTCACTGTAATCTTTATGTTTAGTCATAGACTAAGGACTGGGGCTGTTGTACATATTTTCCTATAGCAGTTTTATTCTTTTGTTGTCACATACCTCTGTCTCCTGGGACCATGTTTTCACTTTTTCTCCCCCTGCTTCCCCACATATTCCCTGCCAGCTGGTGTTGTTAGTGTGTATATAGTTTGTAGCTTTATTTCACACTAGAAATGAATTTTGGTATAAAAAATAGAAAATAAGTAAATTATGTTCATGCACCCAAGTTGTATTTATGTAGTCGTGTTGGGCCAGTTTCTGGCACTTATAAATAAATAGTTTAAGATTCTATTTCCACCTCTAGTTTCACCTCATACCTGCCTTAGATGAAAAATGACTGACAATCCCCATGGTTAAGACACTTGGCTAGACTGCCAGAGATCTGAGTCTTAGCCCATTTTACCTAGAGGAGGGTTGAACCAGTTTTCTGATTCCCAAGGAAGTGTTCCAAACACTATGCCATGGGGTAAGTATTGCCTAAAGTGTTTTATTTCTTTTGACCTTGAAGCTGAACCACTGTACTAATAATAACAAAAACAAACATTGAATTATAAAAAGTCACATGTCATCAAGTTTCTATGAACAAAATGTTGGGACTTACCAAGCAATACACATATTCCTGCATGATTCTCTTACTCTCTGAGCCCCCACCCAAACAATTATGTGGCCAACGTGCAACTTTCTGAACATTCATAGAAGAAAAGCACAGAGTGTCTGTAGCAATGCTGAATTTCAAATGCTCCCTAAGTGGCATAAAACTGTAGTCCCATGGCTACGTAGGTACCACTTAGGCATGTGAAGAAGAAATAGGCTCTTGGCTATTACCTTTTTGTGTACATGTCTAATTTATCCATGCTTTTAATTCTGATAGGAAGTTGTCTCCTTAAGTAGGCAGAAATAGTGATTGTACCCAATCCAGTTTGGGATGGTGCACTGTACCACCATGTGTGCTGCCCTGCTCTTTTTTGGCATGTTTTTTTTTTTACCTCAGGATCTCCCAGGGTCAACCCCCTCCCCTAGTCTGCAAGGTAGCAGTGTGGGAAATACCTTCATATGTGGCTCATGGTGCCACAGGTGGATCTGTAGCACTACTGACCTTACATCCACACTCGTCCGGACATGGATGAGTCCACCTCAGCTGAAGCACCCTCATGTCCCAGTCAGCCCTGTCAGTGTCTACATGTGCAATGCAGTTCACTAAATAATACTGCCGTAGGATAAGACTTGTGTTTGCAAGTGCTAGCCTACAGTGAAATGTATTTGTTTACTGCAGTCAAATAGGGTTGCATGTGTAGATACTGGGACTTTCCTCTGGAGCTAATTAGGCAACTCCACAGTAAGCCTCTCATGTAGACATACCCACTGAAAATTAAATTTGGAGTTCTCATCACAGCTCCACACAACCAGCATGTCATTTTCTCTTGTGTTCAGTGACTTAAAAAATATTTTTAGGCACTGAATGCTTTTAGGAGAGGTGGGCAAATCTGGCTTTTGCTGAATGAAGCAGTAGGTGAGCAAATTAATAGTCTATTTATGCTTGGTGTTTTCAGACAAAAGAGAGTGGCTTACGTGAAGCCAGGAATATACCCAGTGTTGTTGTCTGTGCTGTCTGCCATCTTGTCACAATGAACAGCCATATGGTCTGGCTGACAGCATGTGAACATAATGTGTAGAATGATCTGTCCAAGCCCTATTCAGAAATAGCTAGGAATGTACATATGCATATTACAGAGAACACTTGGTTTCCCATAGTTAGAAATGGCAGTTAAGCTGTGCCTGGGGAAATGGATTTGGCCTGAATATGGTCAGATTTATTTGGAACGGAGTGTACTTCTGCAAGGGTCAAAAAATCTATCAAACTATTTTTAGCTCCGAATCATTAAAAAGTCAACTAGATATGATGTTGACCTTTATGAATATGTGTATGTATTTATATCTATGCAAAAAAACATTATTATAACCTCTTCACAGTTTCTGTATAGTGAAATGTTGAATGCTAAGTCAATAGTGTGTTGCTTTGTGAGCACCTTAAGTTATTACTTATTTTTAGCGTGCAAATATTATTATAAACTAGCAAATTGCCCGTCAAGCATATGCAGGAGACAGGAGGCACAAGAGCTCCTGTCAAACCCCTGAGAAAGCCCCCCTCCACCCATGACTCCCTGCAGAGGAAGAGGGCAGTGAAGAATGAGCAGGGCCTTTGCTAGTCGCTTTCCTGCACCTCTCCCTTGGAGTGGGTTTCCTGGCTGGGTAATGCAGCCCTGCAGGGGCTGCCCACCTAGGATTCAGGCTCCCTTACAAGGTTGCACTGGGACTCTTACTCTGGACAGCCAGTGGGCTGAGATTCCATCTGCCCCCAGCATCCAGCATGGCTTTCCCTGCTCCACCCACCTCTGTCCTGGCCAAGCACCTGGCTTCCATGCCAGACACCATGAGTGGGAAACCCAGTATCAGCTCCTGGGGGCTCCGCATGGCTCAGCCTGGGCAGGCTGGGCACAATGCACCTGGATGCTCAGCTGTCTCTTTGGCCTGCCTGATCCCAGGCTGATCCACCAGCTACTTTGCACTGATCCTGCCCAGGCTGAAGCATGCAGAGCCCCCAGAATCTGATGCCACCTCTCCCACCCACAGGATCTGACATGAAAGCCAGGCATTTGCCTGGGACAGAGTTAGTGGAGCAGGGAAAATCATGCAGGGCACGGGGGCAAATACAGTCCCAGCCCACATGTCCCAGGTGAGAGCCCCAGCATGGGCTTCTAAGGGTTTCTGAATCTGCCCCTGCAGGGCTTCATTGCCTGGTCAACAAACCCACCCCAGGAGAGAGGCATGGATGAGTCACTAGCAAAGGCCCTGGCCATGCTGTGCTTCCCCCTTCTTCTCCAGGGAGTCATGGGGAGTCTTTCCCCTGTGTTTTTACAGGAGCCCTTGCATTGATTTGAATGATTTCTTACTTGCTAGCCTAACCTAGCAAGTGGGATTCCAGAATACCTTTTGCTTTCTTCTAGACCCTTTTATTTTATTATTATATTCATTGATTGCTCCTTCTCAGGATCAGGCCTGAGAGACTGGGGACAGATTGTTTTTTTTTTTTTATGAGGAATGTGCCCCCACAGGTAGTTGGGTATTCTTGTCTTAGAGTGTGGTGTGCAATTTGTGGGGGTCCTGGAGATCGTTGGCAGGTTTTATGTTTTGAGCTGTAGGAAATTGGCTTCTGGTGATGAGGTTAGGTTAGCAAGGTTTAGTTATTGTTTGAATTTACCATCCACTTTTCAGATCTGGGCCTATGAACTTCACTTCAACAGCCCCCTAGATACAGAAACTCATGGACTCAATATAGACATTGGATTTATGACAAACTACAACCTTCCGAACATCTGACTCCCCAGGTACCTCTGCACTTTTACCTGAGCTGCTACATCCCCTTCTTCCCTCAACTCAGCATGTCCCTCACTCCCTGACACCTCCATTTGCATTTTCACTGACAGGCTTTTTTGTCTGCATTTCATGCCAGCCGCTGGCTGCTTTAGTATTCCTTCCATACAGGAACAGCGCACACAGAGGCTAACTGCAGGTGTTTCCTCAGCCTAACAAAAGGTTTTCAACCTGAAAGCTTGTTAAGATATATTTCTGTAACTAACTATTCAGTTGGTCTGCTAAAACATACAAGTTTGGATTGACCCAAAGGAAAGGACCTTGTCTGCCAGTGCCATATCCTCAGGCCCCTAGCACCTGACTGGAAGGATGCAGGACCCTGGGCACATCCAAGCCCCAGGGCTAGGGCTGGCAGGGAGAGTTCTCTTGTAGCTGCTGGAGAAAAATCTCCTGCAGGAAAGGAAAAAAAGGCTTTGTGACAGTTTGGCTACCTGAGATGCTGCTGGTGCTACTGTGCTGCTTATTAAGTTATTACCTGTTGCCATTTAAAGTGGCAGACCAGATTCAGGCTGTAGGGGAGGAGGAGACCTCACTGGGGAACACTACCATGTTGTGTAGAGGCCACAGTGCTAGTGAGAGCACGTCTTAACACACACAGTGTCACCCATGTCACGAGTTTCCCAGAAACCCCTGCACCTATTTCCTTGAAACTTGGCAGGCCTTGTGGCCTCAGCAGGGACTACCACCCCTGCAGTTTTCACCCTGCTGTGCCTTAACAAATACAAGTGACATGTGTTAAGGCACAGCATGTTGAGTTTTGCTTTCAAGAATTTGAGGTACACTTACAGATAAGTGCAGAAACCCTGCACTTATCTCCTTGCAGCTTGGTAGGCTTAATGGACTCAGGAGGGGCTACCATAGCTGTACATTTCATTTGAATCAGGCAAAAAATGACAAAGTTATAGGAAGTTTTGTATTTCCCCATTCTAGCTTATGGGCAAAACGTTGAAACAGCATCTAAACAGCAAAACAGTTTCTACAAAATGAAATGGAACAGTGGTTTCAAAATGAAATAAAACTTGAAACAAAACACTGTTCCACTGAAACATTGAAACTGAAGTTGAAATGGAATGGTGCTGTTTTGCACAGCCCTACTGGGGAATTTCTCTCCCGCTTCTTCCTACTGTTTTTTACTATGCTGTGCTGGCTTTTAATTTTCAGATCTGAAGAAAAACACCTGGCATTCAAAAGCTTATCTAATTCTATCCAAACTATTCACTTGGTCCAGTAAAAATGTCTCTAAGAAATCGTTGCCTCTCACATAATTTCTGGACCACCATGGCTACAACATTACTGTAATACTAGCTCCCACCCATAAGCATAATTGGTGAAATAATTACTCTTTGTGTTCAACTGAATGTACATATTTTCCCTTATTGTTAAAATGCAATAAAATATGCTGCAGATAAACACTCCAAATGCCTGACTGATATTTTTGGATCAAAACATAAATAGAATCTCAGGCAATATAAGGGCTAAGTACAGATAGTCAATCTGCCCAAGCATAAATTGATTCAATCTTTATAGATTAGTTTAAGCCAGGGGTTGTCATCCTCCAACCCTCTGCAGCAGGGGTGGGCAATGATTTTGGGCAGAGGACCGCTTGCCGAGTTTTGGCAAGCTGTCATGGGCCACATGGGTAGCCCCTCCCCTTGACACGTCCCTGTCCCCTGGTTGGTATCTTGGGAGCAGAAGTCCTGCCCCTAACCCCTGATCTTTGTCACCAGTAGCCTCTCCCCTTGCCCCTGCAAAAACTCCTTTCAAGAAGGAGTTTTGCCATAAAATTATATTGTAAAAAACAAGCATCTACAATGTTCATTGATTTGATTTCAAAAAATATTTTTGTCCTGATTTGCATATGCTTGTGTAGTATACATAGAGGTGCTCACACAATAACTTAAAATGAAGTCTTAGTCTTGTAAACTGTGGGGGTGTGGAGGACTTGGGGGGTGAGTAAAGGTTTGTGGGGAGCTGTGAATGTGTGGGTATGTGGGGGAGGGTGTGGAGGCATGTGGGAATTGTGGGGATGGATAGATATGTGGGGTGTGGGGTGAGGAAGTATGTGGATATGTGTATATAAGTGGGGTGTGGGTGGGTATGGGGTTTGTGGGAGAAAGTGTGTATGGAGTAGCGTGGCTGAGGTGTGTGAGGGGGTGTGAGTGTGGGGGTCAGCATGTATGTCAGTGTAAGGGGGGTGTGGGTGCAATGTGTATGGTGAGGGGGTGCTTGTGGGACTCACCCTACTAACACACACACACACACACTCTCCCTTTCTGTCCCTCATTGCACACACACACATCGTGCTGCCCCCACTACATACACACACATACACATACACACAGTGTTCTTCCCCCACTACACACCACATACACTATGTGTTTCTCCCACCATGCACACACACACACACACACACACACACACACCCTTCCTCCCTCCCTCCCACTCCTGGCCCCAGGGTACTGGTGGGCCAGTGCACAAGTGGTCTAAAGTTGCAGCCAGGGGCCATGTGGTGCTGAAGCAGCCACATGCATGGAAAGCAGCTGAAGATAGAGGCTTCTGG
>NW_017728906.1:26634204-26667124 GCF_001723895.1 Crocodylus porosus
CGGACTAGATGATCTGCTCAGGTCCCTTCCGACCCTACAAACTATGAAACTATGAAACTATGTACATTGAACCAATTATTTTGATCCTGGGGGCTCTGGAGCATGCCTCCCTGCTGAGCAGGAGGAGACAGCTTGGGCCAAGACTAGCTCACCAACACTGAGGGTGTTATTTGCAGGGGAAGTGCAAAGCATCCTGGGATTCTGGGAGACTGTGAATTCATTTGAATCTGGAGGGGATCTGGGACAGAAGTTCAACAAGCCAATTTAACCTAAGTCAGTTTAATCTGATACTACATCCATCCAGGTTTATCTTAAACCAGTTTCAGCCATTTTGAAAGAGATTTAAGTGCACTGAACTTCTCTTGTGTTACAGATTTGAATCAGTTTCCAATAACTTACACTGGTTTAAGTGTAATTTCTATCGCTAGCTAAGGTAAATATAAAAGCATTAATGCTGTGAGATGGGAGAAAATTCTCAAAAATATTCTAGACACAAATTTAAATTTTTTATTCTTCTTTTAGTAATTCCTCGTTACCAAATCACTCACTAAAGTTTTAATTGTATCCAAATGTATATTCTAAATTCTAAGGTTTGGGTAATTATACTAAGATTGTTACAGAATTAGAATTGTCACATCCCCTTCAGCTGAACTCTATAGCACAATCTGAACTATGACAGAGCTCCCAGTACTATCACTTCCTAACATTAAGCTTCATGTCTTTAACTTTTTACCAAGTAACCAAACCAAATGAGAAGAATGAGGAAGAAGGATGAATTTCTTAACAGCTTCAGGATCACCTCTGCATTCCCTTTAAAAGAGTGTATAATGATTGTCCTAATGCTTAAAGAATGCTAACAGTAAGATGCCAATGCCATATTTTTACCAATAATGACTTCTGGGGGTCAGACCAGCATTTGAGAGTTGAATTTGTTGTATATTTTTAAGTTAAACAAAAAGAAGGAAGAAACAAACCTTCCTGTTATTATATAACCTATATTTTAAAGGAGTTGGAGAAATGTTGATTTTTATATTTTAGTGGAAACAGGATGAATAAAGACAGTAAAAAGTATACATTAAAGGGAGGACAGACAGTGTGACCTGGCAAGTCCATGGAAAAGCAGATTTTCATCTAAGCTAAGTTAATATTTTCCTTAATTGATTTAGTTTCTAATTATTGGTCTCACTCTGTTTTTATTTGTTGTGGAAGTAAAACTGAGAATCAAAACCTGAATTTAAAAAAGTATTGTCATGATATCACAGTTTTAGTTCAGTAGACTCTAAGGCTTTGTCTTCACATAGAGGTTTATTCAAGTTAATCTATAGTGTGAAATTGAAGTAGAATAAATGGTAATAATTAACACTCTGTGTGGCTTCTCTTATGCTGAAATAAAAGTATACTTTAGTTCAAATGATCTTAATTCACTTTGGAAATGGATTAAAATAATACAGAGTAAGGCACTTGTACATTAGAAAAAGTGGCCATGCAGAGAATTAATCAGAAATAACTAGCAGTAATAGTAATCCCCAGCTGGCTAAATGTTACTCTTCCTAGATGTTGTAAGGTCAAATGCCTAAATTATATTCATTATACAAAATTATTATATGTTCTTTCTCATTTACAGTAGCCAAATGTAGAAAAGGCTGCAAAGTTCCTGTCCATACAGATATAAAGGCATTTCTTTGCTAAATAACTGCATTTCTTTGAAGGTGCATTGCATCTCTCACTTGTTTTAGGCTTGTTTAGACAAATCCTTGCTGTTTCCTTGTTTCATTTACACTATATGCCCAGCTTTCCAACAGGAAATTTACATAATATTCCAAAGTGGCTATAATTACTTAGCAACTGTACAAGTAGAGTATTTATCTAAGAATTGAGTATCTGGCCCTTTGCTCAAAGCAGTCATCCCTGATTAAACCATTCTAGTCAAGTGTCTAACCAGCTCTTAAAAATTTTCAGGGTTAGAGATACCACAGCTTCCCTAGATAGCCCATTCCAATGCTTAACCACCCTGATAACCAGAAAGTTTTTCCTAAATCCAACCTAAATTTCCTCTGTTGCAGTTTGAGATGATTTATTTTAGTCCTGTCCCCTACAGCCACAGAAAGAAAGCTATCTCCATCCTCCTTATAATCACCCTCTAGGTATCTGAAGACTCTTATCAAATACTCCCTCAGTTTTTTGTTTGTCAAACTAAATAACCATAATTCTTTCAGCATTTCCCCATAAATCATGCTTCCTAAACATCTATTAATTTTTGTAACTCTCTGCTGGACTTTTCCCAATGTATCTGTATCGTTCTGGAAGTGTGAGGCCTAACACTGGGCATAATACCCCAGGTCATGCCTCACCAGGGCCACATAGAGTGAAAAAATCATTTAATTTTATTTGCAATAAACACCCCTGTTAATACAATCCAGTATACTATTAACTTTTCTTTTTTGCAAGAATGGCACACTGTTGATTCATATTCAGCTTAGGGCCTACCGTAGCCCCCAAGGCTTGCTTTGCAGTACTGCAGCTGAGCCCATCATTCCACAGTTTGTATGGGTGCTTGTGATGATTTGACCATGTACACATGACAAAGAGTGACAAAACATTGCCATTTGTATATCACCATGTAGATATACAGGCTGTTTTTTCATGTCAAAATTTATTTGAGCATGGCAACTTAGATCATTTCTGGTTTATTTTAGCTTAATCATGGCCAATTTTTCTATGAAACTTAGTTTTATCATGGCAAATCCATCATGTGTATATGTTGCGTACGGCTTAACTCACCACTTTACTTGTTCCGATGGCCCTGCAATTTAATAGTAATTTCATATAATTTGCAGTTTAGTTGGCAGGTATCTTGTGTAAGCATGGCCAAAACTTGGAATGGGCTTCCAAGGGAGGTGGTGCTCTCTCCTACCTTGGGGGTCTTTAAGAGAAGGCTGGATAGGCATCTGGCTGGGGTCATCTGACCCCAGCACTCTTTCCTGCCCAAGCAGGGGGTTGGACTTGATGATCTGCTGAGGTCCCTTCCGACCCTAGCACCTATGACTCTGTGAATGCTTTATCATAGCAGGTATTACTGCAGAGCCCAACATGGATCAATGTTTTGGTGACAGATCAATCCTTCTACCTTAATAACTTCATTAATTGAATTTAAAGTTATTTTTTAATGAAGCCTGTATCTGTTAGTCATCTCAAAATTTACTCTACTCACACCTACGATGTGTGTTGGTATGTCAAAGATTGTGGAGTGTGAGCTATGCCAGGAATCCTGGAGCACAAGACCTCTGTTTTGTAATGTAAAATCCTCTGCAGGAAAACAACTGGTGTCGCTCAGTGAAACACATCTGCAATGGTGTCCAATGTGTACTGCTGGCATCCAGTTTGATACTGCCGACCCCTATCTTAATCATTGCTCCTGACACTGTCAGACCCTGTTCTTCCTCTCACTGTTTCCTGATACAAATTACCATACTGCACCACTTTAATGCAGGTATTTTCCTCAGTACTTAAAAAAGGCCTTCACTGGGTGCTACAGATTAAAAAATGGCCCCCACTGTTGGGTTCCGCTGGGTACCACTGGTGTCTTGTTCGATGCTGCTGACCCATCTCATTTGGTCCTCCTGACACTTTTAGGCATCCCTCTCACTGTTTCCTGATTTTACCTACCCAGCCATATCTCGAGATTAAAAACTCCCAATACTAGAGTTGCAATGTCTCCTAGCACCCTCTTGTTTTTTAGAGACACCATCAGCAGTAATATAGTGTCTACTTATCAGAACACTTCTATGCCCAATCCATGAATTAAAGCTTTGTAAATTACTCTGTATTACTTTGTACACTCCCAAAATTGTCAAGCATTCCCATTATCATAGCCACAGCTATGCCCACACTCCAACATTGAAATTCCATGCTGTACACCATGGGATGGCCATCATGTACATGCAATTATTCTGTCCAAACTGAAGGACTTTGCACCTGTCCTTGCTGAATTTCATCTGATATACTGCAGACTATTTCTCTAGTGTATCCAGTCATTTTGGATCATTTCCCCAACCTCCAGAGTGTCTGTAATTTCACAGATTCTCTTTCTTTCCCTTCCTGAAGATGGGCACTATATTTGTCATTTTCCAAGCACTAACCTTTTTTTACAACCTTAGGCTACTTGTCTCCTTTCCTATTTTTGCTGCCAACTGCACTAGTCATCTGGTAGGTGATTCTGTTTGTAAAGAATTAAGTTAAAAAGAAGTGGAATATTTCAGCCTTTTCTGCATCATCTGTAACTAAACTACCTTTGGAATTTAATATGGGACCTGCATTTTCTTAGTCTTCCTCTTACTTCTGAAATACTTTTTTTTTTACCTTTTACATCCCTTGCCAGTTGTATCTCAAATCATGCCTTGGCCTTTCAGATTTTCTCCCTGCATACCTGTGCAATGCTCTTATACTCATCCCAAGTACTATGGCCATGTTTCATATTTTGTAGGATTCCCTTTTGATTTTCAACTCAGTGAAGAGATGACTGTTTAATGAGGCTGGTCTTCTGTTGCACTTGCCTTTTTTTCATTGCACCAGCTCCAGAGAGTTTGCCTTCAGGTGCCTAGAAATAAATGTTTTCATAAGTTATCAAAACAACCAGTGCTAGCAGGAACCAGTCAGAATTTTTTTAATGCAGTGCAATTATGAATCAGCATAAAAATATACCGTTGTGTAGCTCTCCTAGCACTATGAAGAAGGGACCTGGCTCTGTCCTCCTTCTGTTCCCCATATGCTTAGCAGTACTTAAATGCACTGTTAACTGTAAGCATACATGTTGTCTCTGTGACTCAAGTAGGACTAAGCACATTTATGTATTTTTTGTTTGACATTTCCTTCTGATGTTAGTTTTTGTCATAATCTTGCTTAAGAAATAGCTGCAAGTTGTCTGAATTACTTGTGTAGCTGTAATTGCTCTGAATGCTTTTGAACTGACTTAATTAGATTTGAACTTGTGCAAGGTGTCTGATATTCATCAAGCCCAAGAGGTTATTTTTTCTAGGTTCTCACTTGATAGTACTTTCCCAAGGTTGTTAGCCACTGAAAATTGTGATCATCTAACACCTATCTAATGGCCTAAGTAAAATTAATTGCTAACCTTAAAACAGATTCCAGCTGACAAGTGTACACTTCACAGCTGGCACTTGTATGTGCATAAGATGACATAAAGTCTTGGCACATCAGCAGAGAGAAATATACATTTATAATATCAGAAGGAAACCTTCACTGCTACTGTCTGTGATGTCCTGGCTCTGTACAGAGATTTACATTTTAAAGCCTCTGGTCTGCTAACTTTTATTAAATTCTTTTGAATCAAATTAAATATTATCACAGTGCTCTTTATTTTTGTAAATCCGATTTCTCTAATCTCTCACACAAACAGCAGGAGCCTATATTTGTAAATAATTTTGGACTTTAATGAGAGTAAATTATTTCCTATGTACTCACTAGCAATTGTTATATAACTTTTGAAAACTTTTAAACTATAAAGCAGACATGTTGGACAGTCATGGAAAAAAAGGATCTTTCTTTTACCAATTTTATTTTCAATCAGGTCAGCTAGTTTTAGAAAGCTTCTAGGAAATGAAAGATAATATGCATATGTTTTATTGTCAAAGGGGAAAAAAGCAATGCACAAGAGAACAGATTCTGACTAAGAAAATAGTTCTTGGAACATGTGGTTCAAAATGCCTTTGAACCATGTGTTCTGTATTCTCAGAAAAGTAGAATGTGACCAAATGAAGAAACTAGATGAGAATGAGAATTATGTTCTGATTCAGAGTATTTCCTCTGAGGCCACTGAAGCCTCCTCAAACCATGAGGTTAGTTCAAATGTTATTATTTAGAAGCTGTTTGAGCCATAGAAAATTGAAGACAGAAAGTAAAGGACTAACTAACTGATCATGATAAGCCAGTAGACAAGCACTGTAAGTTGTGACAGGACAGTAGTTCATGATGCATTGAAGAAGAGGGAATTATCTGTACTCCATTATCCTGTCATAATTAAAAATACAGGCAAAGGTGTTGGAGAGTAGGCCATAAACAGAGAAGGCAAAAAGTGTATCTGGATAATTTCTATTTAAGATTCATATAGTTTAATGAAAGTAACTGAAGACTGATTTGAATACATATTAAAGGTATTTTTGAATACATATTAGTTGGCCCCAACAACTTTGGGAAGTGGGACGTGCCTCATCCCCTTTCATGGGATGCAACCCCCTCTTCCCCCCTCCCCCGCCATCCATTTTTAACACTGTTCAGAGAAAAAATACAAATATAAAGGAAACAAAACATTTTGTGAATACCTGTTAGGATCCCTAATCCTTTCTTGATTGACTATCCCAGCTGGGATTTTTCTTATTTCTTAACCCTAAATAATTTGAGTTAATTTACAACAGATAGCTGCGGGGAGGTGGCTGAGAGAGTTTTTACCATGATGAGTTCTACTCTTATCTTTCTAGCTTGTGAAAATGTAGACCTGAGCAAGATGAGCTGCATTTCCCCATATATTATCTTAGAAGTTTGCAACAATTTTGACATCTGCTGTCAGCGCACTGTTGCCTGTCTGCATCCCTGTGAGTGTTCAAGAAGGAACTCAGATTTCATGCATATATTAGTTCTCAAATCTGGAAACAAATTGAGGGTCATTTCTGCTTTCTTCAATCAGACTTTGCCCAAGCACAGAAGAACTTGAGAAGGTCCAGTACTGATGCTGCCTTAAGGCCACAAAGAAACATATCTGCTCACAGGATGTCCCATAGACAAAAACATCAGCAGGATCAATGAACTGAAATGTGAAGACCTTGCTGGGTCATCTGAATGCTAAGCTGCCACCCTTGAGAGTTTCTGATAATTCTTCAACAGACTTTTGTGATCCATCATTTCCTGGATCTGATGCAGAGTGAAAGGCTTAGGAATGGGCCCAGGAATGGGCCCTCCATACCTATGCTGGGCCCTCCAGTCCACTGTGGAATCATACAGGTCCTTCCTGCAAAGAGGAAGCTACCACAGGGAGGCAGCAGACACCTGTATCCACCTACCCTCACCAGCCTGACCAGAGGCAATGGCACAAGCCTCATGCCAGTACATGCCACCAGGGAGACTGGACACCTTCCACCCATCCTCCATCACTCTTCCCGGGCCAGCAACTGCCACCAGATGGTCAGTGGCAGCGAAGGGAGGCTTGTCTGGCAAGTCACTGGTACATCTCCCCATACTCCAGCTCCATACTGTCAGGCTGGAGCCTTGCACCCCCTGGCATAGCTGGACATTAAGCAAGGAGTGGAGGCTTGAACAACATTCTCCCAAACACCCTGACAAGGGCAGCCTTTCCCTGCCCTTCCCTGGGTGAAGGGTAACTCCAGTCCTTATTGATGATGAAATGGGAGGATAGACCCAGGTACTGTTTGCCCTCACAAAGCTCTCCAGCAGTGCAGACCCACCTATGGAGATACCTATCAGGTATCACGCTTCTTGAATCCATCCAGTTCACATTGAGGGGGCATGCTTCCATGCTACAGGTCACCCAAGGATCATAGAATCATAGACAATAAGGGTGGAAGAGACCTCAGGACTATTTCATCTGTTTCAGACTATTTTGACTACTTCAACCCCCTGCTCATGGGAACTAAACCATCCCAGCCAAAGCTTTGTCCGGCCAGGTTTTAAAAACCTCCAAGGATGGAGACTCTACCACCCCTCTGGGTAACCTGTTCATGTTTTACTACCCTTTCTAATAAGAAAAGCCTTCCTAATATCCAACCTAAGCTTCCCTTGCTGCAACTTGAGACTGTTGCTCTTTGTTTTGTCATCTGCCACCACTAAAAACAGTCTAACTCCATTCTCTTCTGGCCCCCTTCAGGTAGTTGAAGGCTGCTATTAAATCCCCTATCAGTGTCCTCTTCTTTAAACTAAAGAATCCCAGTTCCCTCAGCCTTTCCTCATAAGTCATGTCCCAAGCCCACTCACCATTTTTATTGCCATCTGCTGGACCCTCTCCAATTTGTCCACATCCTTTCTGTAGTGAGGTGCCCAAAACTGAACAGAGTAGTCCATACGTGGTCTCACCAGTGCTGAATAGAGGGGAATAATCACTGCCCTTGACCTGCCGGCAACACTCCTACCAATGTAGCCCAGTATGCTGTCAGCCTTCTTTGCAACAAGGGCACATTGTTGGCTCATATTCACCTTATTGTTCACTGTAACCCGCAGGTCCTTTTCTGCAGAGCTGCTGCGCAGACAGTCAGCCCCCAGCCTGTACTGATGCATGAGATTGTTCTGTCCTAAGTGCAGGACTTTGAAGTTTTTCTTGTTGAGCCACATGAGATCTCTTTTGGCCCAATCCTCCAATCTGTGTAGGCCACTCTGAATCCTAGCCCTACCCTCCAGCATATCTAGTACATTGGGTCCTGTCGGGAGTGTCAAGCCCAACACTTAGTGTGAAAGATGTTTACTGAAATGCGTTAGAGAACTGGATAGCAGGACGCTGAAAAAGAATTGGGGAGAATGGAGGGTTCACAATCACTTACAGGTCCCCACCAAGCATGCTTTCCTTTTCAGTAGAAGATTGTCCCAGAAAATAGTCATCCAAGGCCTCCCTAATCAGAGCAGCCTGGCATCCAAAGTCTCCAATGTGGGTATGTCCAGATCTACCTTAAATCTTCCTGGAAGACTTATCTGTCACCTCACAGTTGTCATAAAGCTGGGTAGGTTCATCAGCTTGAGTTCAAGGCAGACCACTAGGAACTTCCAGTGGGCCTTTATGTGCTCAAAGGTGCATATCACTACCATTCAGCAGCTTTACAGCCGGGCACAGGCAGTGTGGAGCTTCATGATCCAGGGAAGGAGTCGGTACACTGAGTATGTGATGATTAAGGAAGGTAAGGGCACCCCACCCAAATCCATATTGGGAGCACCTGGGGTGAAACTACCCTGCTCCATCTTCTCCAGGAAAATAGAGTTCCTGAATATGTTCCTGGCTTGACCACCAAACATGGATGAACTGACAACCTAGTTCCTCAAGTATGGCATCACACAATTCATGCACAACTGTCATTGCTGTTTCCAGACAATGCATTGTAACCGACCCATCAAGCTGTAACTGGGCCATTGACCCATGCACAATTACCATGCTCGTAAATGGCCACCAACTGTCTGTCATCTCCTCTTCATTGTCCCATATGCAATGCCACCACCCACTCCCTCAGTAAATTGCAAGGATGGGGGGCAATCTGCAGCTATTGCCATCTCATATCTAGCTACTTCCCAGAACATTTGGCGCTTCCAGAGCCCAGAAGCATCCCCAAGCCATGAGACACTCCAGAGCACTGAATCACTCCTGAGCCATAAGCCAGTCCCATAGCTCCAGAACCCTGAACACACCACTAGTCAACATTTCCCTCAGAGTTGCTAAAAATTACCAGTGGCCTGTGCAGCATTGCCAATTTTCTTCTCTTCTATGAAGGTCTTATCCAAGCTTTCCCCATCTTGTGCATACAGGGGCTGGGGCTGGGGCTGGGGCTGGGGCTGGGGTGGCTGGGGAATAAGTCCAAGGAGCAGGCATCCTCATGCTTCTTCATGGCCATTTTGGTAGCAAATGGCAGAGAGGTGACTCCATTGATGTTTTTGTTCTCATGATTATCATGCTGCACTGTCTTGGTTTAGGATCCAGATACCTTATTAGGGCAGGAGAACCTTTCCACTTGATAATAGGCAAATTTATTGATACACAGTCATAACAGAAAAACGCAATACAAACAATCAAGCAATTCTGTATATCTACTAAATCCTAGGGCTGTCATCAGAGTCAAAGTACATACGGTCAGGATGCAGACTCCACTCTGAGGCTGTCTCTTAGGTGTCAGCATGTCAGAATGTCAGCATGTCAGCATGGCATGTCAGTATTCTGGAGTTAGGAAGCTGAGGCTCACAACCCCCCTCCAATAGGGTGCATGAGATGGGTTGCTGGTATGCCATCGGTCCATGGTGGCCTTGGGGACCCTTCCCAGGGGACAGGGATGGGTATGGGGACTCCTCTCAGGGAGCAGGAGGAACCTGGGTGTGGGGACTGGGACAGAAATGAAGAGAAGGAGGGACAGGGAGGAATCGTTGTTACTCTCAAGTCTCTGCTTTTGTATTCTCCTTCCCTCTTGATGACTCCTGATGACTACATCTGGTTGGTACCTCTGTGTGGTCACACTTCCACATAGCCCTCCAGCCCTTTTCCTAATTTGGTCTGTTCCCCCAAAACTGGGACCCAGGCCTCTCCACTGCTCTGGGGCCTTGTAGCTGGTGTCACTTATCTTGTGTTATGGGCAATATGGTACATACCTCCTCAGTTGTCAGGCTTTGTGTCCTTGTTGTGTTAGACAACCTGTCTGCCTTGAAGGCTATGATCTCATACTATGGCATGCCACCCTCAATTCCCAGGCTGTGTCTATCCATTGACCTTGTCATACTAGACAGCCTGTCTGCTTCCAAAGGTATATGGAACTCTATGTTTGAACCCCAGGCTCTTCAAATCAATTAACCCCTGCTGCCCATATTGAACCCTTATATTGCATATAACTATATATACCTATAAGCCAATTCCCAAAAAACACCTTTAAGAACCATTTCTAAGCCAACATACTGGACCCATGATTATGCAGTACATGGTATGGTGGGGAGTAATAGCATGGCCCTCCTCAAGAATCCAGGACATCTCCACATGAAAGAGAAACATAGTCCTTGCACAAAATCTTGTTGGTGTCCCTCCCCAAAATGTTTTGCTACTTCATAGGCTTAATTTTAATTCAGACCTCTTGCCAGTCCCACTGGCGCTCTTGAGCCACCATCTAGGCTGTGATATGCTTACAGCCTGCCTGGTGTTGCTGCCAACATTTCTTGCCCTTAATGGTGATGGCAATGGTTCTCTCCCTGCCTCTGGTTGTGATGAGGTTCACAATGACTCTAGTTCAAGACCTGGCTGCTGAGATATGAGGAAGGTATTCTCTGGTCAAGAGGAGGTTGGATGATCACCTGTCAGGGGTCTTGTGAACCCAGCATTCATTCTTGCCTGTGGCAGGGGGTCTAGATGATCTGTCCAGGTCCCTCCTGACCTTAGCTACTATGGAACTATGGTCCAGTTCTGGGTGCCCCACTTCAACAAGAACATGGAAAAACTTGAGAGAATCCAGAGAACAGCCACCCATATGATCAGAGACTTGCAAGGCAGACCATATGAGGAGCAGCTGGGTGACTTGGACCTCTTCAGCCTAAAAGAGAAAAGGCTAAGAGGGGACTTGGTAGCATCTTACTGCTACAAAAGGGGAGTACATCAAAAGCTCAGTGAAAAACTGTTCACCAGGGCACCCTTGGGGAAAACTAGGAATAATGGCCACAAACTCCTAGAAGACCACTTCAGGCTCAACTCTAGGAAAAACATCTTCACAGTCAGGGTGTCTAGACTGTGGAATAAACTCCCCGCAGAGGTGGTGCAATTACCTACCCTGGAAATCTTCAAGAGGAGACTCGACAGTCACCTTTCTGGGGTCACCTGACCTCAGTTGTCTTTCCTGCCTAGTGCAGGGGGGCTGGACCCAATGATCATGTGAGGTCCCTTCCAGCCCCTAACAATCTATGAATCGATGAATCTACGATCCATCTTGATTTGTGAAGCCAGCTGATTGCTACCTTCATGCTGTACCACTTGAGCAAAAGTTGCAGATGTCAGTGAACCTCAGGGTGTCAATGGGTTGTTTGAGGTAGTGCCATGCAGGTTGGGGTACCACCCACTAGAGCTGGGTGGGGATGTCAACTTCAGGCTGGTACTGTCCGAATGTGGACTGGTTCTACCTTCCTGGGCAGTAGAGTTTGTGTTGGTGGCTAGACTGGCCTTTGACTCACTAGAATAGTGGGAGTATGGATGCCTGGAGCATTGCATCCTGGAATTCCAGAAGACAACACATTTCTCATATTATCACCATGGAGCAGACCAATGATAGCTGAATATGTGTTCCTTAATACGATCTGGAGTTAGCCCTCATGGAAAAAGTTATAACTTTGGTACAATGTTAGCACACTTACCACCTGTTTTACTGCATTGATGTATGATCACTCCTGTTTTAAGCGCATTTAACACATAGCAAGTGTTACATGAAAAATGGCTCCTTGTGTTGCAGCAGTTACAACTTAATTACTAACTTGTAAAAATTGTGTCCTATGCAAATATTGTAAAATATAACTAGATTTGGAAGTATCTACATACATAACTAATATGTAACTTCCCCCTAACTAGTAAAGAGAGTAGAGGGAAAATTCATGGATTTTTTAAAACTTAATTTGATTTTTCTGGATTTTTTCCCAAATAGTGTTAGACTTTAGGAGTATAAGTAGCTTACAGATAAATGAATGTGTGGACTCACCATTGGAATGAATTGTCACTAGTAATTGTGATTTTGTAAATCTTTGCAGATTGATCCATCACATTATATAACTATCCCCACCCTGCCCCAGCTGCTCAAGTCCATTGATTTTAGAAGGCTAACATAAAGGATTAATCAGCCTTTACCTTCTTATTTGATCTTTCAGGAAAAGATTCTTCTTGCATCATTCAGTCTGTGTTTGGTATTTGTTGTTATTGTGACAAATTGCATACATACAAGGGTGCTCTTAGGCATGAATGTGGAAGTTACTGGGGGTGTTAACTATCACAATAGATAGCACATTAATAATATACATAGATTTCATAGATTTCATAGACATTAGGGCTGGAAGGGACCTTGGGAGATCATCAAGTCCAGCCCCCTGCCCAAAGGGCAGGAAGTCAGCTGGGGTCATAGGATCCCAGCAAGATAAGCATCCAATTTACTCTTGATTGGTTTGGGCTTGCCAAATTTAATCTCACTGGATGCATCTACATGTTCAATTAATCTGGAGGGATAAACTGTGGTACAGTTTGTGCCTGAGTCAGCTGCTTCCAGGTGAAGTGTCTTTGCATGCACCCAGGGCAGAGACAGGGTGGAGCAGTCCCAGACTTGCGGGGGGAGGGGGGTTGGGAGGTCAGCCTCAGGCTAAAAGTGCTGGGGTTGGGTGTTAGAGGGGCTGGCTGGGGCACGAAGGCATCAAAGTGTGGGGCTGGGCTGCAGGCAGCCCTCACACTTTTGCAACCTCATGCCCCAGCCAGTTCTGGTCATCATCTACACAAGCATGTTGGTGGAGTTAATTACTTCACTGTAAGATAGTATTGTCTCCAATAGAACTATCTTATGGTGCAGATAATTTATCTACTTCATTTTAATACCAGCACTCATGTAGTCAGTGGGCACATTTACACATTCACCGGACTGTGCAGCTGTTACTGTGCTTTACTGCACAGTCCTGCCACCACACAATTTTTTGTATCTGGGACTTTACAGTAGCAACAAGGTACTGCACAGGTACTGCACCATCACCATCCGTGCCCAGAGATACTACATCATGGTAGCAATTAGCTATGGCACAGTAGCTTATTGCTATGGTGACATAGTGTCTCACGTAGATGTGCCCAGTCATGCTTTATTGCAGAGCTAATTAGTCAGATTTGCAGTAACATGCACATGTAGATATGTCTGATTTTTATGATACATTTATGCTGTTCTTATTTGACCCAGAAAACTCTTTTTGGTATGCCCTGCATTGGAATCTCATAGATTTTCGAAACAAGCTCTTTCTACTCTTGTGTGGTCCTCTAGTTTCTTTAAGCCCACAGTTTTCACTTGTACGGCTGTAACAATTGTTAAATAGCTGTCACAAGAATATTAAAATAATTTTCTCCAGCTTTCATTTTTACAAAATAAATTAAAAAAAAAGGCTCGTGTGTTTCTCTAGGGCCCATGACTGTTTTAAAATGTAGGGTTGGAATACTATTACACTTTAGGTGCCTAACTGGTAGTTTTCCAAACACATATGTAACAGGCTGCAGGCAGGCAGCCTGGAGCAATTAGCCAGGTGATAACAGGCCACCTGCAGCCTCTGGCTCAGTTAATCAGTAATGAGGGAAAGTTGATTGGTTGACCAGGAAGAGGAAGTGGGGATGAGGATTTGGTAGGAAGAAAGTGTGTATGGAGAGGAAGAATTCCTCAAAGGAAGATCTATGGGTGAGCACTAACCTTGGCTGGGATTGTTTATTTTTGGAATTGTTTTGTATTAGCATCTCTGTGCCCTGTGATGTAGATTAATTTGGGGATTTGAAGCTTGTGTTGCTGGGAACATGCTATAAGTATGTTCATGATGGTTGTTTGCTTTTTGTCTGGGCCCTGGGAAGCAGAAGAACCTTAGGGTATTATAGTTTCTGTTTCTGATCCTAGAGAGAGACTGTTGCTGGGATCAGATTAAAGGGCTCCAGGACTTGCTCACAGTTTGCAATTCTATTATTTGTGTAGTTTGAATTTGTTGGCATACACTCTTCCTTGGAGCATGTTCAGTAACTGATACATTGTCTAGGCAGGTACAGTGATATACATGTTTATGTTCCCAGGGTAGAAAGGAGGAGAGCAACCTCCTATATATACTACCAGTAGTTGAGTGGCTCAGATTATGGAGAAATTTCACCTAGGAGTGAAAGGAGGTTTGAACCTGCATCTCCAGTTTCTCAACACAGTGCTTTAATCACACTAAAGACTTGGCATTAGCAAGGCCCTTCTCCAGTTGTCCATTTGAAGCTAAGCCAAGAACTACCTCTCTGGCTCTTTCCAAATCCAGTAAAGCTAATAGACCATCACCAACTAGTTTTATTGGTCTTTATATCAGTTATTTACAATGGGAGGTTCACATTACCCTGATGGGAGCAAATTAAAGAATGAATTCCTAGGACCTTCTAAATGGTGACATTGAGAGTTCCCAGGTGATAGCAGGCAATTAGGGGCAGAATTCTAGCAGGAATTCCAAGTAGTTAATTTTTATTCAGTTAAGCCTCAGCAGGAAGAAGTTGTTTCTGTTCATCTTGAGACTGATGCAATTAAGATGGAATGCAATACAAACAAGAACATGCTGCTTGGAGTTAATGGCCTACAGAAAGAGGAGTGGAGATCTAGCAGGCAATGAATCCTCCTGGCAAACCACGGGAGATCGCGATCTCAATAGGCCATGATAGGGTGTGCTCTGGCTGTTGGTTGCATGCCTTGAATGAGATATAAGCTGAAGGCTAACTGACTTCAACCACCCAAGGAATGCACCAACAGCCTACTAATACATATCCTGAAGAGGCTTATTGCCATTAGTACATGGCTCATTAATTTTACATTTCATTTAACACCCCCCCCCCCACCTTTTCCAAACAGTTTTATGATAGTTTTTCACTATGACAAACAGCCTCTATTAAAGTGATGAGCAAATAATAAGGGGAAAAAAAGTAAATACACTTTTTCCCCCCTACTATTTTTCAACATATTAATCTTCTTTAGCTTTTTCTTTTGCTAAGGCTACTTAGACCCCTCTCTTCTATACAGTCTTTTTTGCTATGCTTTTACCAGTAATTTGTATAACCAAGATTAATAACCAATTCTAGATCATATTATATATTATGATATAAATAAAATGCTGGATTCTGCATTACTTATTGCTTAACTTATTACACTGTACTGAATTCAAATTTCCTGAAACAGCCACAAAGTATAAGCTGTCTTTGTGAGGCAAAACAGGTATGTTGAAAATAATCCGTTTTTCTTATTTAACTCTTAACTTCCATCTTTACTCTATTGTTTCATGGTGCTTTATATTTCAGGAATGTTAAATAATACCTTGAAGTTACCTGGTGCTAAGGAGGACTCAGTCAGTCTTCTGCTACTGAAAATATCAAAGGAGAAAATATTCATTTGACACTTTGGAATATTTTCTCTCAGTGCTGCTTTGCATATGAAGAGACAAACATTCACTTGTGAACTCTGCTTATCTGCTAAGGACCCTCCTACAAAGAAACCATTATATTTA
Organism: Crocodylus porosus; assembly: GCF_001723895.1. Classification (NCBI taxonomy): domain Eukaryota; kingdom Metazoa; phylum Chordata; order Crocodylia; family Crocodylidae; genus Crocodylus; species Crocodylus porosus. The sequence goes on from NW_017728906.1 coordinate 26,650,186, forward strand.
AAAAAAAAAAAAAAAAATCAAATGAAGGAGCTCAAAGAGCTTTTCAAAGTTAGCCGAAAAAAGGTTTCCTTTCTAGTGAGTAATACTTGCTTTTTAAGCACAAAAATAGAGCCACAAAATAACAACACATCATATTACATTACACTAATGTACATGTTTTACAGCACCCTAGAATAGTACTGGGAAATAGGGGCCTAAATATAAGTTCAGAGTTGGGCACCCAGTCACCTATAAAATGCATAGGGAGAACTGGAAACTTTAGGCCTTGCCACATGTTGCACTTCAAGCTGTTCAAATATTTATAGATGTTAGTGCTAGCTTGAGCTTGGAGCAGTAACAGTTTAAGGTTTAAGACCTTCTCTGACAGTCCCCAATCTGCAGATCTGCCTCTTGCCACTAGAAGGCAGGGTTCAGACTAGGAGGTATAATTGTGAGTTGCCACAAGAGGTGGCAAGCCAGGACAATCTTCTATCTCTGCTCTAAGTGGGTATGAATGAGAGATGAACTGGGGGGACAGGGCAGGAGCATGAAGCTGGGAGGAGGATAGTTAATGGGATGGGGATGGGTAATGAAATGGGAGGTGAGAAGAAATGGGTGTGGGGGGATAGGTGTTGAAATAAAGGAAGTCCAGTTACTGAAAGATTAAATTAAAGAAGATGTGACTTTAATAAATTGGGATGGGGGCAGGGGTTGTGTATTCCAGTGTGGGTAGAGGCTGGGAGCAATGAAGGAAGGCACTTCTGGAGGAATCTACTGCCCCTGCCTGGCTAAGGAAGCACCAGCTCATGGGGACCTGATTTGACCACTTAACCTGTTCTTCCTTCCATGTCCCACTTCCATGTGTTTTAAACTGGCTAGCTGGCATGTGCTCTGTAGGCTGTTTGCACAGGAATGCACATCTGGGGGTGGGAAGGTCATACCTCTGGGGGGTGGGAGGTAGAGTTGGCTTGGTACCAGAACCCTTCCCCCCCCCCCAGCAGTAGAGTTCTTGAGTGGGGGCGGAAGTTTTGTCCACACAGAACAGGAGGGTGGGGAGCACTGCATCCTGGGATGTTGAAGAATTGTAACTTGGGTGTCTTATGTGTGGCCAATCCCCACAGATTAATGGAACATGAGCTGGGTAACTGGGGTGGCATAACTCCTAAGCTGTCTACAGTATGCTTAAAACTAGTTTAAGTTATTAATGTGTGGACAGGGGTTAAGAGTTCCCAGAGCCACTTAAGATGAATGTGTAACAAGGCCCTAAGATTCATGGAGAACAGAATGGTGAGCAGAGGACCACCAACATTAAGCAGTAGGAAACAATGAAAAGAGGCATGATTTAACTATATTGAGAGGCAGGAGTTAGGTGCTCAAGGGCAGCCTGAAAAGGTGAATATAGCACCACTTGATATCCTTAGCTGTGAATTCTCCTGGAGTGAGAGGATTGATCTGGTCCAGGCAATCTCCTGAAAAGCATTACTCTCAATAGTTAGGATACTCTTCTATGAATTACCCTCTCTGCCTGTTTTAGAACCTGTGTTTTTTACTTTCTAGGGAAGTGGCCTTATTGGGATGTTACATCAATTTTACTCTCTGTTCTCTGAGTGCATGAATATCTAATTACAGATTGAGAGAGAAATTGACCTAAGAGTATCCAAGAACACTCATCTTGGATATCACCCATTGATCAGGTGATCCCAAATCTACTGGGTACAATCAAGGGCCTGTTTCATTCTTCAGAACAATTCAAGAATGGAAGAGCTATTTGAAAAAGCTGTTTTTGCGGGGGTTTTAGGTTTTTTTCCTCCTTTCCCATAATGGGTGTAGAAACATGCATATTCCTGTTTCGGTGATGAAGCTCTCTCCATGGGGTGGAAAATAGTTATAATATAAAAAGGCTCTTCTAGCTAGAGTGTAGCTCTTATATGGCAGTAATGCAGTCACTGTTAAATCAGAAATAAGGGTGAAAGATTGGATATTGGGATTAAAAGAGTGCATGTAATACCCAGAAATTGGTGTGAAAACAATTACCAAGAAGGGCATTATTGTCTCATGATATTTCAGAGACCTACGAGAGAGCTTTTTTTACACTAAATGTTAGATTCATATTTCCCCATGCATTTTGTTTCTGTTCTTAGTGTTTTTCTGCTGAAATGTTTCATGTACTTTTTATATTAATAGTTGCTATTGTTTATGCATAGTATAATTTTGGTCAGCTATAATCCTCTGAACAGCAAAACCCACAAAAAGGGGGGGAAAAAGCTTCCCATTCCACTTTTTATTTTTTTTCCTCCTTTTTCAAAGGCAGGGGGGAAGGTTTGGGAAAGCCTCTTCTGTGCTTGAGGGAACTCCTACATACCAGCAAAGTGCCTTAACAGTTGTCACTGCTCCATGTTTTATAACATATTTCTTTATGATTTAGTGAGTATTGAAGTAATGATAGTCCTAGCATAATAATATATATTATTACCCACTTCCCCCTTTCCTCACTCACCAATTGCTGCTCCGCTGTCCAGTCATCCATACTGTCACCTTGGGGCATAATCATCCAGGAGGACAGCTAGTTACTTGGAAGCAGTGCCTCCTAAGATACTGGAAGACTGAAGACCTCTCATTTGATCTCCATGAAACATCTAGAAATTTAAGCAGACTTAAGCTGTCTAGTACAGCTCAAAAATAATTTTGGCCTCAAGTGGCTTAATTTTAAGGTGCCTAGAGAAGTGGTCCTCAACCTTTTGTACCAGGACCCATTTGTAAACATCAGTGGCTAGTCCTGACTCTAGTGCCCCTCACTCCTAGCCCAGTACCCTGCACCTCCAGTATTTGGGATGGGGGGTGGTGGCCAAATAGCCCCTTGCAAAAACTCTGACAGCTTCTGAGGGGAAAAGCAACAGTTTCCTATATTGCTCTCTTTTTTTACAGGATAATCCATTGTTAAAGCTTGCTTGCAACTGTTTCATATATTCTCGTTTAAAAAAAAAAAAAAAAAGGGGGGGGGTTGCGACCCACGGATTGAGAAATGCTGGCATACGGTGCATTTCACACTAGCCAGCTAGCTTGAACATTCATTCAAGTTTAAGTGTTATTAATATGAGCTGGTTGTAATGTGTTATTTTGTCCATAGATACTAGTTCTAATAATAGATTATATCAGAAATACTAGCTTTTGAATGAAGGAAAATGATCCCAGTATTACCAATACTTCCATATCTTCCTCAACCTGGAAAGTGGGAACTTGGAGAAGCATGGAACAGTTAACTCATTGGAGAATTCATCACAATGTCTACTGAATATGAAGATCCATTAGTTAGGGTGATCCTCTCGCTATATAAAAATAATAAATGAATGTGTGTGTTAGAAGGAAAGTGTAACTGTCCTTGTTCATCCACCCATATATTCATGTTCCCATTCAATATTTACCTTATCTAGTGCAGTAAATATTGGGGGAATACTTCTTGCTACTATTCTGCACTGCTGCCCAATGCCTCAAATTAACAATGAGGTTTTGGCAAGGGGTTGAAACAGAGCAGATGCTGTGTTATAGTCCTACTTAGGGGAAGGAAGATTTTTCCTGTATTGAGAAACTTTTCAAGATTGCTGGGGGGGGGGAAGGGAGCAGAAATCTTATTACACAACCAGGTGGACCCAGAAGTCCTGGCAGCTTGATGCATCTGAAGACATGAACAAACTGAGAGGGAGGCCAGAATAACCAATAACATAATGGTTGCAACACATACCAAAGGTGGTGGGCACAGTGACCAAACTATTCTTGGTGGGTCTAGCAATAGCTTCTGCTGCAAATGGTTCTCTTGTTTGAATAAAAAAAATATATATTGGAATAGGGACTCAAACTTAGATTTTTTTTTCACCTGATTTCTGTCTCTGGCCCAATACATGTTTGTTTGATTTATACTTGATGATCTTGCTGGGAGAGAAGCACACTGACTCTATTGCCTAGTCATAAAAGCAGTTGTGGGATGTGGTAGATGTAAATTCTAATCCATAATCTGAATCAACCAGATTGGGAATGTAAAACTTGGTCTCTCAACTCACCTCAACAACCAAAATATTTCTATTTTACTACTCTTTTTTTTTTTTTTTCCCTCTCAAAACTCCCCAAGTCTTGGTTCTAAGAGAGAAAATCTAGAGGGATAAGAGAAAATAATGTCTTGTTGAAAGTTGTGATCTACACTGAAAAAAAAATAAAGGTGGGAATTTTTTTTCTTAATTTTTAATTTTTTCCATTTAAAATGTTATTTACATTTCCCAACTTGCCTTAGTCCATGAACTTGGGCAAACAATGACAGAGTGCCTTGGAAAATATAAGACTTCTGAAGAAACACTGCAGTTCTAAATTGGCCCATAAACTTTTTAGAGTAGGTACTGAATTTCCTACAGAATTATTTACGCAATGCCCATTGAATGGAGCCCAAAATAACAATAACAATTTATAGGAAGGCTCCTTTTACACTAACCAGTGAGCCTAAAGCATCTTTAAAGTGGAAGTATATGTAGTTTTATGTTTATTTTAAGAACATTGGCAGAGGAATGAGAAATGACTGTAGTGTAAATGAGAATCTGGACCTATAGTAAAAATTAAACCAGTAACATGTTCTCTATATATCCTTTCTAAATATTCACTCCTATTAGGTGAAGTAATCACATTCTCACTTGAAAAGCTACATGGGACCTTTTACAAGGATTTACTTCTAAAAGAAAGTGTCAAGTCCTTTTTTTGCCTCCTCAAACCTTTGTTTTTTTTGTTCACAAATGGTTTTTGACAGTCCTTCTTCCACACTTACAAGTGTTTGAGAGGTGCATGTACAAGTGTAACCTTGTACAAGCACCTAACACTTGCACAGGCTAACAAGTGTTTGAGAGGCGCATGTAAGGTGCTTAAATAATGTTATGTCTGAGACATGTTTTGATGGCAAGTATAATATTTAAACACATTATTACATGACCTTAAAAGAGCATGTCTAATACATTTTATGAACATATGGAATGGAATTGAAATGGAAGAAAGTGGTTCATCTAATTAACTTTTATCTGGTTTTTAATAAGTCGTTGTTTGGTACATCTTCCAGTCATAATAAGCAGTTATTCAGCAACTGGACTTCGAACCAATAATCTTGAACTAAAAAGAAGGCAAACAAAAAAACAAATGCAGAGAGATCCTCCACTCAAATTATTTCTATTCTTCCATGGAATGAAATTATCTTTTATTATAGGTGTGGTACCATATATCAAGGTGTTGGTGTTCCTGCTGCTTCTTACCCTGCCTCCCAAAAGCAAGTTCATATGTTCCCTTCTTTTTCTTTGCAAGGTAAAGCACCCTTTATGACAATAAGCAATTTTAGAACCAATCACATGTGGAAATTATAAGTGTTTGCAGAAATAAAAATAAAAAAAACACAAACAGGCAGTATAATTTACAAAGAAATACCATTACTTTTTGCATTCAGGAGATAAGTTAATCCTATTCACTTGTCAGTGAAAATGTTGTAAAACAGTGATATTGTAAAACTATTATGTTACTACTATTTAATAACATGATGTTCTTTTGTGATAAATAGCTACTATACAAAGCAAGAACAAAACATTTAACTGAACTTTAAAGAAATACCTTCTGTGTAGGAAGGCAAAGGACAACAAGGAGAAAAGAGCATATAAAATACAGATTCTATTTTTCTTTTTAAAAATATGTTTGTAGTTCCATGCTGTGTGTTCTAATCCATGTGAGGGCTACTTATTTGGATTATGATCAAGAGAACAGGCATGTTGTTCTTGTTGCTGCTGTGAAGAGAAATGATCCCTTCTCAGGCCGTGCAAAAATTTCTGCTTGAACTGCTCGCAGAAAAAAATGAAACTAAAAATCCCAAACATGTATACAATCTTTCCGAAGTGAAGATAAAGTCTGCATACCCAGCTCTGTCTTACTAAATGACCAGAGTGCTAATAAGATGTTTTTTATCTCAATTTCAGGAAAGGACTTTTGACTACATGGTGGTGGTGTTTCTATCTGATAGCCTACTTGGTGATCTATGTGAAATTAACTGGTTGTTTCAGTCTGTCTTCCACATGAACGTGCATTTCTATTTGCAACAGTTTTAGCACAAGATGAAGTGCTCTAGGAACAAGATCACTCACTTTTCAACATGTATTTTGAGATGGCAAGGTCAGAGTTTGGAACACACAGGCAATTCAATGGAAAAAAGTTTTGCAGTGTAAAATTATTCAGAGGGATTTTTTTTAGTAGAGTGAAGTAATGTCTCTCTAACTGCTTAATCAGCAAGTTAAAATGAAATACAGGGAGATTTCTCCAATTCCTTCTCATTTCTATTGAGCTTTTTCCTTTTTGTTAGTATCAAAATGTATTGACATACTGTAGTTTCATTATGTTCAATATTTGCCCAAGGATAATGAAGTTCAGTAACTTAAAAAAATAGGTTTTGGTCAACATTTAAACAGTTGCTAAGACATCTATTTGCACAGTATTTTTATCTGCTCTTGTTTAAGGTTCTCATTTGGACATTGATTAAAGTTTTATATATTATTTGGCAGATGTTTAGTATTCAATTATAACTTTTTTCTTCTCTCTCTCTCTTATTTTTAATGAGTCCCCTGTTCTTTAATGTTTTCCTTTTCCACCTCTTCTAAGTTATTTGAGACAGGAACTTTGTTTATTGAAACCCCAGTTGTGGAAGCACATACCTTGTAGTCTGCTCACAGGTTAAGCTTGTAAGTCCAAAAATGTATATGCCTTACAGATTCTATACCTGTTTGTAACTAGGGGGTCCTTAATAATGTGAAATAAAACACAAAACTGAGGGTTCAGTTGCTGGAGGAGAGATGCAACTTTCATCATATTTCTGAGGCACAAATTACTAGATTGTTTATTTACAATCAAATGCTGACTTCCTTTTGGGAGGTTCTGCAGCTCATTGATTACTCATCTACACACAACAGTTGCCATCAATCAGCCTTTTCATTCTTTGCAAAAAATTAATTGGCCTATAAGATAGACCTTTTGTTTTAACTTTTGTCCCCTATATTTAATTGACAATACCAAGCATGACATTTTGAAAAGTACAATTAAATTGAAAACACGCACAATGTCAAGCAGTTCCTTTCTTTTTAACAACCAAATGTTGGTAAATTGAAAGATTAAACGAAAGGAACACTTGTGGCTATTTCCCCATTGTATTCCCTCTTTATTTAACTTTATGATGAATTTCCTATTTATTTTAGGAGTGAGAGAGTGCTAGAATATTGAATATTTCTCTTGGCCTTTCCACAAAATAGACAAAATAATAACTTTGGTAAATTAGTTTTGCTATTGAATTGCAAACATTAGCTTTGTTCTAACTGTATTTTAACATCGTAGTATTCATTAACTTTCATTTTCTTACTAAATTACTTTAACAAAGAATTATGTTTACAGTGTTTTAATAAAGTTAACATTTAGACTTTGATGTTCACACCTTAGCAAGATTGAGTACGTTGGGGAAATTGCTCATCCATTGCTATTAAGTTTTAGGCTTCTTTGGCAAGGCTGACTCAATAGTGAGTGCAGCAGGACATATGTTTACAGCTTGATAGCTGCATCTTGGGAAACAAGAAAAGGTTCTAACTTTTTTTCTGTTTTTTTTTTTTTTTTAATTGGAGGCTTGGAGTTTGCAGAATGTTCTGCAATAACGTGAAATCAAAGTATCAGTAAAGGTTTTTGTGCCTTTTGCTCCTGAAGTCATAAGACTTCACGCTGCAGCTGACACAAGCAACAAACTTTTTATGATACTGTGCTGATGATTGGGGTCTCTTCTCCCTCCAACCCCCATTTCTCACAGACTGTCTAGAAATGGAAATTTGGGTAGGAGTTTTATATAAAAAAGAAACCATTTGAGGCCAACACAGAGCACAACTTCCTGGAAAGTTGGCAGATTTGCTTCTCTTAACCCTTGAGACAATTTTTACTCTCAGAGCATGTCTACACACAACATTTACTATGGAGCTGCCTAATTGGCTCTCCAGTAAATGTCTTTTGTCTACATGTTCAGGGCTATTAGGCTCGAGTAAGATAATAAACTCTGCACCAGGGTGGTATTTATAAATATAGGTAAGTACTACCCTGATGCAGAGTTGGGCGTTTTGTTTTTGGTTTGTTTTTGTTTCTATGAACAGCAGCATGTGTAGTCACTGACATGGGTGGCTAGAGTGCACGCGTTTCAGAGCAAGGGCTGCCAGATTGACTCCTAGACCTAATGCTAGCCTGTTCTGCTTCAGTTCGGTGTGCTGCAGTCCTAGGTACGCATTCAAATAGTGCACCCAGGAGCAATAACCTCTGGTGCAATAAGTGCCAGAGCTTATTGTTTTGAATTAATTGCGTGTGTAGATGCACCCACTGACTTGCACCACCAAAAAGTGCCTCAGATCTTTCACAGGTGGTGCTTGAAATAATATTCAGAATATTTATTGCGTGCTGTGGAAGACTTCTGACTGGATATGTGATGGTATGTGGAATAGTGAAGAGTGTTCTGCCTGTGCAAATTCTTGAATGAGTTGTTACACATGAGCACTCATCAGAAAACAAAAATTCCAGCTGAAGAAGAACTTGAGGTCAGAGGGGCAAGAAAGAGACCTTCCATCCTATAGCAGCCAAGTAGCATTCACTAAAACCCTGGTTTACTTTGGTTTTGACCACTAATTCAATCCAGGATCTATAGGTGTCTGTAGATGTGCCTGGACATTGCTCCAATGCACTGCAATTAGCACACTCCAGCCTCTGCATCTTGTGTATCGGTGTCCCCACACTTCCAAAAAAAAAAAAAAAGGGAACTGAGGCACTTTAGTTAAAGCTCATTTGACAAGCTGTACTTAAAGCACCCCTGCTGATAATTTTGAAGTGCAGGGTCTCGGATGCATGAAACACTGTGGCACTCTGACTGGAGTGGCTCTTAGAGCTGCTCTAATTAAAGTGCTGTTCTTCCCTCCCCTTCCTCCCCCAAAGTGCATGTTAAAACACTCTGAAAGTCTTGTTGAAAGTTGCATCTTACCTGGGGGAGTGGGGGGGGAATAAAACAGGCATTTCCTGTGTGGGTGTTTTAAATAAAATCTCTGCTAAAAAAAAATTCCCAGTTAGCTGTAGTATTGATCTGCCAGTTTGAAGTCAACAATCTTCTAGGGCTTGCTGGCTACTTAAAAGATTTTGAATATGTACTAGCTCTGTTAGCTAGTTTCCTGCCATCAGACTGAAGGAATACCATGATCTTTTCTTGGGCTAATTAGTGCAGTTCATGAACTTGTGAAACAGGAGATTGTAAGCGTGTTATACGTTATTCCATTATAGACATAGATTGATAGGATGTAGTAAGTGGAGAAGGGGGAGATGGCTCTTGTTGGTAAAGTCCAAGCGAGAAAAATCTGGCCTTAATTTCAGTTAAAAAGTCTTTTAAAAAAAGTATTCTTTTTATCAAAATGTGCTTGCTTGTTGGTCTTTGTTTTCAATCAAACCAGAGCTTGTTTATTCTTGTATAAACTCTGTGATGTTCTGTGGATTTTATGTAGTTTCCAGCCCAAGCCTCAACACAGACAATATATAGCTTAAATTTTGTGTTGGTAGTTGTTTCAACCCAAAATAACCACCAATAGCAAGGAAAAATCATGATCATTCAGCTGTCCAGCCTCCTGAAGCAATGTTTTCCTTTTTCTACTTTAAGAAAAAAAAGAACAGCCCCCACCTCCCCCGAAAAACAACAACCCAACAAACCCAGACGCATTGTCAAGGCCCTCTTACTTGGCACCCAGTTTAATCTTTGTAATATTAGTTAATTATAGATTTTTATACATGTGATCCTATTTTAGTACTTGGGATCTGAATAGTGTTTGTTTTCTTTAAATTGCTTCCTGCCCTCTTTCACATGAAAAACGGATTTTTAATTAAATATATTCCAGTGATAATTTTTAGGGTAAATACTCTGCCCACCATGCCTGTTGTTGCTGTAGAGCACAAAATAAGCAGAATTCTTGATAATGGCATGAAAGTAAGGTGACAGAATAGTTTGAGGAGGAAACAAGTTTTGGGGGGCTGTTGCATCCCTTTTGCTCTCTAATATTTCTTAAACTACCACTTTTCTCTGTATAGCTGAAATGAACCACTCTATAGCATGAATGGGATGTCAAGAATTAGATGCAGGGTGCTCCCACACAAGCGAAGACCAATTTTACGTGAAAGCAAGCGATTTCCTCTGACTCCTGTAGGACAAAATACCAGAGTAGAGCAATAATTTGACAACAAAGGGTAGTATGGACATCCCAGGCATGGCCATGGGTCGTCTGCCACAGGTTCCTCTAGTCACACTCATTAGCATGGAGCTTTCTTTCCATCATCCAAGCAGGCACTGTGCTCCAGATGTCTTGTCTTCATTTTACCTGTGCCTCATTCACACCTCTTTCATTCTTCTGCTGCTGCTTGTGTTTTTGCACCACAATTGACCTTTTTGTTATATATGCTTGTGCTCATTTATTGTACTTTGCAAGTTCTTTCATTGTACATGTGCCTTCAAGCAGCGAGCATTGCAGGTGTTGCTCATTTTTTCACATCCAGTCATGTTTCCTTGGGTATGGCATCAAGAGGTTGGATGCTAGTGAGGAAGCTCATGTGTGACTTCAGATGTATGCTAGAATATGGGTGTACAGCAGGTGTCTCACATTTTTAAGTTTGTTTCAATCATTCTGTTTTGCTGGCCATCTTTCATGCACTCAGAAGATGGCCAGCCATCTGTCTAGAACTTACCATGTTGGCCACCTTGAGTTGACGTTCTGTGCACAGATGCAGAGACTGCAGACACTGAGGATGGGGTTGCTTAGGTGGCAGGGGCTGGGAGGCTGGATGTGCCTGCGATGATGGGAGGGGAGATGGGGGTGGGGTTGCCCTGAGCTATTGATACAGTGAGTGCTTGTGCCATGAGAATTGGAATCAACTAACATCCACTGGACTTTACTGAGTCTCTGGGTCCACACCCAGACTTGAGCACACAACCTTCCCACTATCAGCTCAGCATGCACAACCCTGAACCAGACAACAAGACCAGCACCTCCACCTTCCCAACCCCCCCACCTACACTCATACCACACACACACATGCACACCACCACCCCACAATTACAAAAAAAAAAAAAAAAAAAAATCAATACCCCAGTTGGAGGACCCTGTGCCCTACACAAAGAGGCCTCAGGCAGCCACAAACATCCCCCAGCATGATGCTCAACCCCAGAGATGCCACACAAGCCTCCAGGGCTTTTTCACTTCTCAGGCCTCAAACTAAGTTTAATGCTGGGTCTGCTCAGCTACTAGGGGGCAGCCTGAGCCTAACCTCAGGCCTGCACATTAGGAGCCTCTCCTTGTCCAGGGCTGGGCTGCCACTGTTGGGCCAGGTGGTTGCTGAAAAGCCTGCTGTGCCCTCTGACTATCCCTGATAGCTCCTTTAGGCTTCTTGCCCTGCTGCTCACCCCCAGAAGCTTGTCCTGACACAGCAAGTGCTGTGGGGCATAGCTTCAACTGAGTGGCTCCTGGTCCCTTGCCATGACATTGCTCTGGGCACTGCTGTCAGCTGCTAAATGCCAGCAATACTGGGACAGCTGCACAGAGGGCCAGAGAGCTGCTGCAGAACACCTTGACATCCTCATCTTCATTCTCCCTGTCAGGGCCCAGCCCTACCCATATGTGCATGCCTCTGCCATCCACCTGGGCCTCTAACTGGAGCCAGGAGGAGATTGGGAACCTCATGGCACTCTGTGGTAATACAGAGGTCAAAAGGCAGTTCATGCAGGGAGGGCACTCAAACATCCGCATAAATGAAGCACTGTTGGGTGGGATGCAGAAGCATGGGTAGCATGGCAGTGCCACATAAAGATCAAGGCCTTGTGGGTACAGTGGGTGGCCGTGACTGACGATCACTGTAGGGTAAGTGAGGCAGCCAGCAGGAACAAGGGACCCTAATCCTCACTACTAGGGCCAGGGGTTGGGGCAGCCATAGCTCAGGAATGCAGGGGGGCACAAACTCAGCTGCCATGTGCTGCCTTTGCATGTGCCATGCTGTTCCTGTGAGCACAAGGAACAGACTGCCTAGAGAGCACAGTGCCGGCTGAGTTTTAAAGATGGCTGCCAAGTGCTAGCAGCTTGGCCTGGGGGATGGAGCTCTTCCTGGTGGCCACAGGGGCCCTCAAAGGCAGGGTGCAATGTTCCAGGCCCAGCCACGAGAAAGCTGCCTGCCAGCCCCTGACCTAGCACCCACAAGGAGCCTAGAGCTCCCCCGGGCTGATGCAGGTGCCTGGTGCAGGACCACAGGGATCAGGAGCAATCTGCTCCTAGGAGCAGCAAGTCTGCTCCCATGTCCCTGTATGTGTAGATGTGTGCCCAGGATAGTTTACTCTACACTACTTTACTGTAGAGTAAACTGCTCCCAGATTATTTGCACATGTAGGCAAGCCCATTGGGTGTGTCTATATGAAATGCTTTACTGTGAAGTAGCATAGCTTAATGGGCAGTAAGCATGTGTGTCTACATGTGCATATGCTTACTGCACAGTAAATGTCACTTGTTACAAGTGCATTTCTTACCTGTAAATGCAAGTAGCAAATTTACTTGTGAATACTAACTCCATAGTAGCAGTTGTGTAGATGCCTGACCAGAAGCAAATCTGCTACCAATCAGCCAATCACCAGGGGGCAGGACATTGCTCTCTGCCCCTGGGAGCTGTCTGCTGCTGGGGTGGTCTCTGCCACCAGAGTCAGGGCAGGGACTATGTCCCGCTACTCCAGTAGCAGGGACCTCCAAGCCCCCCCACTCTGAGATCATAATCAGGAAGTGGGTACGGGGACATCCTTACATTCTAGTGCCAGCTTCATGGTCACAGGGCTGGTGCTGGGAGATTCTTATCTCCTCAAGCTAGCTCCATGGTCTCCAAGCACATGGCTAGTGCTTGGAGATAAAGATCTCCCAGCACCAGTGACACAACTGCAGAGCTGGCACTGGGAGATCAGGCTCTCCTAGCAATGGACCTACAACCAACCACAGAGATGGCTCTGGAAGCTGGCCCTGTGATCATATAGCTGAGCTGGGAACAAGCTCCCCAGCTCCCACCATGCATTTGTGGAGTGGGGGCTGGGAACCATCCCAGTCAGAGGCAGATCCCAGCCCTGTGCCCCGATCTGATGGTTGAGGCATGGGGCTTGGAAAGAGATTCATGGTTGAGGCAGGTCCAGCCCTCTGCCTTCTTTGCCAGTAGGGCAGCTAGTAATAAGCCCCTGGCTGTGTGTATGGAAACACTGCCCCTGCCCCAGTGGCAAGCAGCATCCCTAGGAGCAGGAGGAAGTGACCCAGTCCTGCCCAGAAGACAGCTGTCTCCTGGCCCAGTGCTCCCTGCCAGCCCCAGAGCTAGCACCCAGGTGGACCCTAGAGCTTCCCCTAGTGGTGCCTGGGACCCATTGTGGGGCCCTAAGAAGTGAGAGAAGTTTGTTGCCATTAGCAGCAAATACGTTCTTGCTTCCTTACATGTGTAGATGCCTGCCCAGGAGCAATACTTATGAGTAGTTTAGTTATGAGTAAACTGTTTCAGATCTAATGTACATGTAGACACACCCGTGGGGCATATCTACACATATATTATTGTGCAGTAGTTACTATATGTTTAGTTTAGTTCTTGCTTAATGAAGTAGTAACTAAATGCACAGTAACTACAGTTATAGAGCTGTAGCACAGGCGCATGATTTTTTAGTGACGTTTACTGCACAGTAGCTTAATACTACTGCGTAGTAGCATATTAGCACAGTTTTGACTAGCATACTACTGTGCATTGTTATTAGGTTACTGTACATTAAGAATCTTGTTTAGACTCACCCACTGTGTCCCAGTGGATTTTTTGTTTTTAATGGGGGGGATTGATCTATGAAGGAAACTCTACATTAAGGATAGTAACACCACTGGATATTATTATTCATATAGCCAGGAAAAATGACAAGTGAAAAATGGTAACTAATAAAACAACAATGTGGTGGCTTGACAAACCCACAGTTTGTGGCTCTAGCTGCCTTATGTTTGTATCTGTGTAACTCTTAGTAGTATACCGAAACTCTGTAACAGACTAATGAACATACTTCTAAACAATTATTCAAGTGACTAGAGTGATTAGAAATTGACATTAAGACATGAGAATGGCGAAACTCTCTCCTTTATGGGCTATTGAATGCATCCAAGATTTTGGGAATTTTGTGTCTCTGAGCTGGACTCATGGGTTTCTGGTTCTGCATCCTGTACTAAGCATAAGCAAATCTGAGTGCTTCTCAATCTACATTTTGCACATGCATTTTGTTTTCCCAGACAAATGGGAAAATAGTGATGCTTGTATGTTCAGGTGCACTGATGTAGATTTCAGTCAACTATGTTTTTTACTTCCATTAGGAAACTTGCCCATTGCCAGAAATCAGTGCAGATGAATCAGTTCTTAAGGCAAGTTAACTGTTAGCAGAGGCTGAATCTACAATCGTCTGCACCCATGGCAATATGAAATAAGAGAAAAATCAGCAATACTCAGTTTTCTTTGTAAATGACTCTATGCTACCCGGAGAGAGGACACAGGCAGGAAACAGAGGTTTCATTTAGTGCTGCCAGTGGTAGCCTGAGGGTTTGGCTGGGCAAGTGCTCAGGCAGGCTACATGAGTTTTGGCCTAGGCAAGACTACTGCCCTGTAAGGGGGGAGTAAGAAGGATATTGCAGTATTCCATGCAATGTCAGTAAACTGCGACCTACCTTGAATAACAATGGGATTTGGTATAAATGCTTCTTACAGAGCTCTAACCTAGATTTCTCCCAGTGTCCAGGACAATAAGACTTTCTTTTTTTTTCCCTTTCTTTTTTTGTGTTTACTTGCTTTTTTTGTTAAAAGACTATATATTACAGGGGTGTTCTGAGAGACACCCCAGACAGCAAAGGCCCACATATGTAATGACTATATATAACTGAACCACTCCTTTTTTCTGGTCAGTACTTAGGTCAGTTTTTAGATACATCAGCCACAATGTGGGAGACCTGGATTAAACCTGTCCCTCAGCTGGAGGGCAGTCAAATCTGTACCATCTACTTCCCAAGAGAGTGTCTTAAATACTAGGACCATATACCATACAAACTATTTCACATTATACATTTAATTCAATGACTGTTTAAAAGTCCTTAGAGTGGAAATGGAACCTACAGCTCCCTCCTTATTCTAACTACTAAGCTAGAAAGTCATGCTTACATGCTCTCTGATGCAATGAAATTTTAATTTTTTGTACAATCTGGAAGGTTTGTGCAACTGGAGGGGTTATGAGTACTTGCATCTCAGAATAACATGTTGTACTGGTGTCAGGATTGTCTTGTGGGAGATGTATGTTTGAGTGCCCTTAGGCACAAGAGGGTTCCTACATCCTATGAGAGTGGTTTAACCACTTAACTGTTGGAGATGGGATGGCAGGCAGAAAGGAAAAAAACCTGACCTCTGCATTTTTTTTAATTAGAAGTGTTAGTGCCCACTTTTTCAGCTGATGGTTTTGTACTGGAAATCTCAAGTGTAGACAAATAGCTGCCCCTAGACCTGAATGAGCCAATCAAGACTGAAACTACAAGCTCTATTAGGCCACAGTGTTTAAGGTCATTGACTTCCATAGCTACTGGGTTCTCAGCCTGAATAACCAGGAATTATTTACAATTAGGTATACTAACGGTGACCTCCAGCACAAGTCTATAGGGAAGTTGACATGTTTCTATGACTGTTGTAAAATGTTTTAACCACTACCACACCATTTTGCAAGACCTAACAAAAGGCCTATGTCCAAAGATGGAGGGGATCTAAGAAGCCACCTTTTCTCAGCCTTTCCTGTAGCATAAGTAGCTCTAAATTCAGCAAGGCTGAATTTGTGTATTCTATTTTGAGGCACATACATTTTGTATATCTAAATCAAGGCTAGGTATTCTGTTATAAGGGACTGATGTCCAAAAGTTAGGCATTGTGATTCCTAATTTCCTATGAAGATCTGAAAAAGGTATTTTTATGTTCACTATCATCTGGTCCAGGAAGTGGGAGATGTGGGTTTTGGCCATACTTAAATGTGGATCTGAACCCACACCTCCAATTTCCCTAGAAACTGGCTTGCACATCAGGCTATAGATACTCCCTACATTTCATTAGGCTAAGTGTCATGGGACAAAAGGAAAGTAAACTGACTCTGTAACACAAATGAGTAAGAAATTCCTTTGGGAAGGAGGGAGACTTGGATTCTATCCTCTGGGACTCATGAATTTCACATTAAATAGTTATTGCACAATCTCCGTAGTAATGGCCAATTGGCTGTCAAAGTCTTAGCAAAAAGTATGGAGACAAACTAGGCCAATGAGACTAAACTTCTTTCTCCTCTACAGATGTATTCCTGAAGGACTATGAGGAAGCTTGTGCTAACTTTAGCCAGTCGGTACAATTTACATTAATAAATTGAGGACTTCATTATTCAGGACTGCAGATCTGGCACCTTTCCCAAGTATTAAATTCATATTACAAACCCCATTTTGCTGTAGTTGTACAGTTATCATAAAATATTGATTGCTACTCAGTCTTTTACACCCCATTAACAAAAGCTGTATGCTAAATATGAAACTCAATCATAATTGATGATGGCATCGTCTTGTGTCTGTTGTTCTGAGTGAGCCCTGATTAAAAACATTGCTTATTAAAATACATTTTAGAACTTCATAATATTATTTATAGTATTACTTAAATGTATATATTTTTAATAACAAAAAATGTCCTGTGTGTATAAAATTGCTGTGGGTGGTTAAAAAAAAAAAAAAAAAAGACTTATTTGTGTCTTTTTGATAGTCTACAAAATATTGTCATTTCAGACCTGGATAAACTGAAGGGATTCCAAATA
>NW_017728906.1:26667224-26673664 GCF_001723895.1 Crocodylus porosus
TGTCTTTTTGATAGTCTACAAAATATTGTCATTTCAGACCTGGATAAACTGAAGGGATTCCAAATATATCCTGATTATCCAGAGAGTAAAGTGTATTTTTAGTATAAATAAACATTTATCTTTTTCTGAGTTGAGTTTTAAACTATTAAAAATAGGCAAAATATCAGAAAATAAGTATATGGCATTGTATGTGTGTTTTGTGTGCATGTGTCTTTTCTCTCACTGGAAAAAATGAAAGCTAGTGAAACATTTACTACCAAACATAACATTGGCCACAGGTTTATGTTCCCCAAACTCCAGTATTTGTCTCAAAGACACTAAAATATAAATTATTTCAATGATCACCTTTGTATATAAGCATATTTTAAACCACATGTGAAGTCTCCATTTGCAATTGTATGTTAATTACAGGAGAGAAATCTCTCTTAGATTGTTCCCATGGCCTAATTCTTCACACATGCTGGACTTGTATTGAATGTTAATGTACATGAGACCTGTAGCTATTTAACCTTTCTGAAAATGAACTACTTTGTGTCTTTAGTGAGAAATGTATCTGTATATGTGTGTGTGTGTGTTTGTGTCTATGTATGGGGAGACACTTCTATGGGCATCATTAATTTCGGAAGCTAAGGGTTTTATTAAAAAAAATAATTGAGGACCTAATGTTATGAATGACTTATCTAGTTCTTGATCATATACCACTTTGACCATCATTTCCCACCCCCCCTTTATTTTTATAAGGGAGAAATTTTATTTTACAGAAATGATGACCATTTGGGATGCAAGCTACAGATGAACATGAATATATTTTACTACCAGGGAGGGTGGTCCCTTATGCCTCTCTGAAGCAGTTAGTCTATAAAGTTTATTCCTTTCTATTTAGTACTCCTGCTCTCTGAAAGTTCATTAATAGCATCTGATTAAGTAGGATGTAGCTTCCAAAAACTCATGCTTGTCTGAGTGAGTTAGCTCAAGCAACTGGCAACCTTTATTAAACCACAGGCAGCAACAAGAAGCCACAGGCTAGGTAGTTTCTGAGATTTGTCAGTGTTGCAGGGTTTCCCTGCACATGTGCTGGGACCAGGGTGGGAACTGTGACAAATTCACTTCTCCCAGTTTCCCACTCCTGATTGGGGGCACAGGCACAGCTTCTAGCCAGTAAGGTGCTGCACTTAGGCTGGGCATGTCCTCGCTGCTGTCGCTTCTGTGTGGCAGCAAAGAGGTTTAGGGAAGAGTGGGAAGGAAGAAGCTCCAGTAATATGGATACAGGTTCCAGATGCTCTTCTTCAATTCATGTTCCCTCCAGTAGGAAGTTAAGTCCACACCAGAGGTCAGGGAAAGCTTGGGAATGGGGAGAAGAAGCAGTGGTGCAAAGGATGCAGTTGGAAATTGCCTGGGAACTGGCACAGCTCCTTTCTACTTAGCTTGGGGTACAGGGATAGGCAAAGCCCTTTCCTGGCTATATGTTGCCAACCCTTACCCTGTAAGGTGCCCCCAGTCCCACTCTAATTTCAGACTAATTTAGATAACTACATCTCTCCATATTTTCATATTGAAATAGGTTCTGAATCATTCACACTTCCATAGAAATATTTATCTCACAATATTCAAATGGCTTCAAGTTCTTCTTTTAAAATTAAAACATTATTTACCTAGCACTGATGTCAAGCTAGCTAGAGGACTGAGCACAAGTATAACCTTCTCTGAAACCAATACTTTTTGTTGAATGTTGAGGTAAGGAACTTAGCAAGCCTTACTTTTCTTTTCATTATTTGTTTTCTTCTCCCCCCACCTCCCCCTTTCTTATTTAAAAAATATATTAGGGAATTTACTGCAAATTGCAATTTAACATGATTGGTATTGCAAGTGATATGACTAAAAGTAAAGGGATTCTAAAGGCAAATTTTCTCTGATAACATAAATATTTCTGTTGCATTTTTTTTATTTTTCTTTCTATTATATTTGTCACTAGATATTTTTTTCTGACAAACAAATACTTTTTGCAGAGTTTTTAGCCTTTAGCAGAAATTTCTCCCCATTTCCCCCTCGCAGTTACCATACATCCCTGCCTTCTTTACCCCCAGTACATTTTGCAGGAAGGGATCCTGGGCTAATTCTAAGTGTGTAGTCCCTGGAAAGTTGTGTACATGTGAAAATGATGCTTAATTATAATGGGTGAGACAACACAGTTATTCTTTGCATGTGTGTAATATACTATTTCCAATCGATTTTCTTCAGTGTATGCCCATTATCTAAAGCAATCAAAATAAGTAGAATTATTTGTTTCTACTGTAAACTAATCATTTTGATGAATTTGATTCTGTAAGTGCTGTTTTCACATAACAATTATTTTCTACTCTGTCCAATAAGAATGAAATATAAAAAAGGAGTTGATGGAGCATCACTTTTTATTATCCTGCACATTACAATATTTACAGCACCTTAGGGTTTTTATTGTACCTCCCATCTAATGCATGTGTGGCAAACTTTTTTATTATAGCTTTCTTTCTACTGCAGCTGTTCTGGGTGTTACTAACCACATTACTCAATCAATTCAATCAAACTGTGTGTTCAGAATGTAAGTGCATTTCTTCATTAACTACAAGATCTATTGCTAGTTTAAATAAAATATTGAGCAAATCAGTCTTTTCCTTTCAACATCATCTTTCTGCCCTATTCTGTCTCTGTGTATCTCCTGCTGCTGAACAAAAGAAAGCCTTTCAACACTAATTTTTCACCTCTTTTTAGACACCTGTAATAACTTACTGTATCCCCATTGCTGGTAGGATGTATCATGTTCTTACTGATATCTGAATAAAGAGATACAAAATAATAGAAATGATACTGGAAGGAAGCTTTCTGGTATTTTTAGCTTTTAATTTGAAAAGCATTTTATCAGTTTTAGAACTGTTTTGACTTACTGGTTTTGCATATTCCAGTGTTTCATATCAAGCTTTTGAAATGAATCCGGGATAGGGGACAGTGCAGGGGTTAAGCTTGCAACCCCTGCTTCTATGGTGCTCCTTGCACCTTCCTGAGACAAAAGTAATCTCAATGTGGGGGAAGAATGGGGAGCAACAGCTGCTCCACTCATCCTGTTACCAGGGGAGACTTAGAGCAGTGGGACAAGGCCCCCACTGCTTCTCACTCTGGAATTCCCCCGTGTGCAAGGAGCTGGCAAGGAGCATCTGGTGGCCACCCTTCCCATTCCCTCCTGGTCTATGGGAGGGGCAAGAGAAGCCACCCTTTATGCCTTCCCCAGACCAGGGGTCTCTGCTAACAAGGTACAGGAGCCTTTACTCACAGTCCAATTCCTCATGGTCCCTGAGAGAAGTGATACCATGGAAAGTGTACAAGCATTCATTCTCCCCAGGAGAACCTATCCCAGGAGAAAGTTCTGCTTACAGTTGTGTTATGTTTCTTCTGGAACTGCCATTTTTGGTCCGGAAAGAACAGTGTGAACATTTGTACACTAGTGGCTTCCACTACAAGCAGCAATCCTCCCAGTAGAAAAGTGGTACTTGTACATGGCCAGTGTAAAAATAAAAAACCTTGGTAGAGTTGAGGTATTTCACATCCACTGCTGTTCCTCCATTCACAAAGCCTAGCACCTTATCATAAAAGAAAGTTAGCCATGCAAACATGACTTGCTCTTGATGAATCCATGTTGGCTGTTCCTTTCATTGCTTACCAATGACACTTTGACCTGCTCTATGATTTTTTTTCAGGTACCAAAGGTCTCCTTCCTATCCTTTCTTCACATTGGGGTTGCCAAATGCCTGTGTACTGTTAAAGGTGCTCCTGACTTCTTTTCTCCTCAGATTTGCCTTCCTCAGAATCCCGGCCACCAATTCAAACTTTGTAAAAGACTGCTTTAGTGAAGTCCAGTGTCTTTATTCTGCTTCTCTGGTTCCTTCCTTTCCTTTAAGAACTTGAACTATGTCATTCCATGGTGCCAACAAAGTAATGGAGTTCATTGAACTAGGTATCATACGCACACAATAAAAATATAGCCTCTTCCCTTAAGAGTTCACAGCCAATGTACAATGCGATAAGATCTGGATAAAGAAAAACTCAAACTAACACCTTCAAGTAGTTTAATACTACACAATAGTGAAATCATGGATAGGCAATTTTAAAATACTTTCATGCTAGTCAATGAATTACATTCATATTTTTCTGCCTGTGACTTTTATTTTTATTTTACCACAGGGGCAATTAGTAAAATGTAAATAGCCTCAAAATATGTGAGTAAACATGAAAAAGTAATATTCTCTTTGAAGCAGTAAAGATGTATTCATCATTTTTTAGTTGAAGAAAATGTTCTACAAAATGACCTTTCCTTTTAAATAAAGCAATTTAATGTACTGGACTAGCTTTCTATTTTCAAGTTGGTACTGTACATAACTTAAGAAAATATGTCTGCATGGTTAATATCTATAACAAAGTGTCTGCGGTATAAACGTCAGTGACTTACTGGTAATATAAAATAATTGAAATAATCAACAGATAGAATTAAAAGAGAAGGCTTAAATGATAGAATTACATGCCAGCAGTTTCTCAAAGTGAATTAACAGAGCATAATGGCACATCCTGTTCTAAAGTTCAACAGCCTGAAATGTTATTGAATTATGCATGCATTAACAGGATTCTTTATGCCAAAAAACAAATTTGTTGAAAAGTAAAAACCACCACAAAGGAAGAACAAGCTAGAAAGCTATTAGAAGTAGAGATGGCTTGAACTGCTAATTCAGATTTGAAATCCACCACATCTGTGCTAAATTCTGAAATGATTTGTGTATCATTATGGTTCCAAACTACCTGTATATTTTCATGTGCTTCTCACCACCAGAGACAAGTACCTATGTAATAATTATGGGGCACAGGAGCTATACTTCTGTCTGGGTCTAACTCATGGTGACTTAAAGAAAATGCCATGAGTTAGATCAATCTTCCTGACCCAACAGATGTTAGCTGTTGGATTAGGAAGGTGAAGGATTGGTTCCAATTTGGAGCCTATCTAGGAAGAGAGGCTGCTTCTGTGCAGCATCTTCCCTTCTATACCCCCTCTGCAATGCTGCTGCTGCCTCTGGATGGGAAGGGGAGAAGGCAGGAGAGGGTTGTCCATCTGGGATTTTCTGAGTCCCACTGGAGAGTGGGGTGGGGGGGGAGGTAGATTGGAGCCCTCTTGAACTGAGGGGTTTCAATCCACCCATCCCACCCCCCCAACTCCAGTGGGGTTAAGAAAATCCCAGAATGGACCTCCCTTCCCTGCCTTCTCACCCTCTCATCCAGAGACAGCAGCTGTTGCCAGGCTGTACTGTAGCTGGAGCAGACCGAAATTAATGAAGGTGTTCTGCTTTGGACCATCTTTTGAACTCTCATACAATGAAAGTAAATTTGTTGTGTGATTGGCTCTGCAACTATTCTTTTCTGTTTGGGCATGGCTGTAGAGTGCTTTCAAGGGGCCAATCATGTGGCAAATGTTACTTCTATCTGCACTCATGGTTTTGGTGAGGCACTTTTTTTCACCCCACTCACATTGAAGCCCAGGGCAGTTGTCCAGTTCACCCCATCTTCGTTATGCAACTGGGTTTAAACATTGCAGCAATTCTAACATTTAACTTTAAGCATAGTGCTGTAAAGACCCTTTTGCTTTACTATTATTCGTTGGTACGGTGGGCTAGTTCCTAAGATATAAACCCTTTCATATTGATGGGGAAGTTGTTTTAGGACTTTGATAAGGATAAGCTCATTATTAACTGTCCTTTTGTATGTGTATTATTTATTTCCTCCCATTCAATGAATTGATTAGTGTAGGTTAGGTTCATTTCAAAATGTGTGTGTTCTAGGGTCAAAATTCATGTAGGCATACAGTGATCAAAATTATATTTCTTGCTATAAATTAACATTAACTGTACAGTTGAAGGTGGAAAGGGAGAATTTAGAAATTGCTAAACAGTTTGGGTTTTTCCCCCCCATAACTTTGGGTTTGTTTGTGGTTTGGGGGTTCATGATTTTTGAATATTGGAGTTAAAAGTACTGTAATTTTATGAGGTCATACTGTGGTTTGACTCTATCCTCTTGTATTTTTTTTATCCCTCCAATTTCGGTGTTTCCATAAATTTGAGCATAGTTGACTAAGTATGAAAAAGAGACTTCAGTGTTTCAGAAAGGGTCCAGAATCCAGGAAGCCAAACTTCTGAAAACTCATAAAGAAGCATAAAGTGATCTTATCTCTAAATAAATGCTTCACTTACTGTGTTCAACATCAGCAGTGCTTGGAAGATCATGGTTTGTTAATGCTGCCTTATATTGATTTATGTAAGCAAACCAAACCACAGAGTTGGGGAGGGGGGAGTAGGAGAGAAGGGGCATGAAGGGGAATAAACAAAACATTAAGTGAAAGAATATTCATTTAATCTTTTTTGTACTCTTCC
>NW_017728906.1:26673839-26689660 GCF_001723895.1 Crocodylus porosus
AAAACATAGAATAGGTTTAGATGGTTGCTGTTGAAATGGATGGAATAAGGTAAAACAGTAAATGCTACAGGATTATTTATGGCACATTAAAATGCTAATTAGAATCAATCTGTGTTAATGATGATGCCAGAAGGGTACTAGTTTGAATTAAACTAATTAAATCTATCCTAAAGGAAGGAAAAAGAACCCCAAAACTCAAGGCTTTCTAAAGCTAAATATACATAATTAAAATGAAAACTAATGATAGGATGTAAATACAATATGATACATAACTGTAAAGGGGGAATTTATTTGTAACGACTGATTAAAAATTAGGTATTAGATTTGTATTTCTGCAAGGTATTTCAAATATTATTTGCTGCTTAGAGCAAATGAATTAACAAAATTTGGTAACTTCACATAAAGATCTTAGTAAACGTATCAAAGACAGTAAATAAATGTGGGCATACGTTGTAAAATTTGTAGGAATAGGAAATGGACCTTTCCCAACACACATTTTTGGATCATCAATATGGAGAAAACCTCTGGGCTGAGCCTTGAACTCACTTTAGCAAAACTCTATTGACTGCAATGAGAATTTTACCTAAATAGAAGCCATCAGGGTAAGTGTTTTAGTGTAAAATGTATACCAAATCCTGCAAGTTTCACCTTTTTTTGCACTTTCTCTTGAAGTGTTAGCATGCTGAATATATCTGTGCAGGCCAAGTTTACTGCTTTTAAAAAGTCCGTAGCATTTGATCACTAAATGAATGGTAACTGCATCTGGATGTGAAATTTATAGCTTTTATTATAATTTTATTTTACCATTTTTGTAGTGATTTATCATTTCCAGATTGGTCACTCTTTGCCCCTTTGCCATCCAGGTAATGCATTGGAAGGAAACATCAGACACACTGAAAGAGAATTAATTGAGAAAAAGGACAGATGATAATCTTATTTTATATATAAATTATTACTTTTTCTGTCCAAGAAGATAAGTAGGCTCATTTCTAAATGAAAAAAAAATAGTACACAAACTTACCAATTACCTAAGAATTTTGTATGTTACCAAAGTAAATGAACATGAAGGCAAAGCCAGGCTATGAAGTGGGGAGGGCTGACTTTGCACACGACTTTGCTGGTTGGCTCTCCCAGCAGAAGAGACTGCTAAGCCTGCATTAACTTCATTTGAGCTCTACTAACAAAGGTTTCTATGTATGCATGTTGCTGCTTGGCAGGACAGAACAGAAGAGGTCCAGGTCCAGATGCTGTATCAATATGCTTCTGAAATATCAACTTGAATTCAGACACTGTAATTGGTTGTTTTCTGACTGTTCTTCCCCCAGAATTCTGTGAGGTAGACTAGCGAGTGGAGGAAGGCACAAGTCAGTCTTGGCTGAATCCTCCTGTTTGAAGTAGAGCCACAGAAGGGTTAATAAGCAAGAAGAGAGAATTAATTGTAATATGAGGCCCTTGGTATTTAGAAATTAATCTTTTTTAATTTCACAAATGCTCATTTGGGAACTGGAGAATCATCCGGACCTTCTAAGAACCTCGGTTCAAGAACTGAACATAAATCTATTTATAATTAGGCAAAAGTTATATTTTCAAATATTTTTGCACAATCATAACTATTGCAAAGGCATTTCCGGAACTAATAATTATGCCTGAAAATTCAAATTATATCTTCCAGAAATTTTCTCTACATTTTGCTTTTGCATTTTCCTATTTCAACAAATACATAGCAACTAACCTCATTTATAACAATCTAAATAGAGAATAGAAAAAAGAAGTGCAGAACACAGACACATTGACTTTTAAAATCAAATATACTAAGATTTTTCCTGAGTATGTTAAATTGTCTTCACAAAGTCCCCTGCTGTTATTCATCTGATACCTGTTTGTAACAACTTCAAAATCTTGCAGATGTTTGAACTGCTGCTATAAAACATATTTGTGTCACTGTCTTCTCAGACAGTGTTATGTTTTAACATAATATATCTGAATGAAGCATCTTCTTTTTTTTTTCTTACTGTTGAGGATTTATAAATGTGCCAGTAGGGCTTTTTTGTTTGGTTTTTGTTTTTAACGTCAAACATTTCTGTGGAGAGAAAGGGGTTGTATCTTCTAACATTAGTTTATACAGAAAATACTCCCAAATTCTCTTCAGAATGAATCTCTTTTAAGCTCCTTAGAATAAGTTTAGAAGAGGGCATGACAGTAACATTGAGAAGCACCTGCTGCTTTCTTCTGGACTGAAAAAGAAGGACTATAGATTAGAGAAGTCTAAGATCCATGTAATTAATAGGGGCACTTACCTATGGATTTTACTAAGATGGCAGGCAAAGAAGGGCCTATAAGCAGGGTGCGTAAGCCAGGATGGAAAAGAAACAACTCTCAGGTAGGTTAGGAGCCTAGGAGGTTGCTGGGAAGAACTGCAAGAAGAGCTGAGGTTACTGAAGAAGGGAAGCAGAAAATAAATTTGGAAGTAAACAAAGATTCAGGGCTGGGGGCATGCGTGCTATTCCCTGATATTTGTGCAAGGATGAAGAACATAGACGTTTTGAAGGATTTTTTTTTTTAAATGAATTATTTTCTGCTATTCCTGGTTTATGAGTCTAACTGTATAAAGCTGGATTTCTTCAGTGAGTGATGATAAGAGAAACTGTCTCTGGCACCCCTATTATGTAGTTCCTATTGCAAGAGTCATTGTGGAGGAGTGTGGTGTCACTTAGTATGACCCAAGAAAGATATGATATCCTTACTCCCTATCACCAGTTGTTCCTCACCTTCCCCAAAGCCACTAGATAGATCTGTAAGATAAGATACTACTAAACATTGACAGGAAGATCAGAAACTGTTTGTCCCTGTAAAGTATCATATCTAAGTTCAATGTAATTAGCTCCAGCCCAATTTTTGATATATGCATCCTTTTCCTACTCTGTTGTTTAACATACCTCTTAGATTTTAATTCAGCTCTTTGAATTTCCTGTATTTATTGTTTACTTTGGTTTTGCAGATAATTTTATAAAAATATTGGGGAGGAGAGGGTCATTATGGATTCCTGTAGGACAACACTGGATAACGTTAGCTCATCTAGATAAAACAACCATTTATAATTGCTCCCCATCTAGTTAGATGGCCAGCTTTTGATCGATCTAATTGTATTTCTTTTCGAGCCAATTTAATTTAATCTCCCCTTAGGATACCCTGTGACATAATATCAGATAACTTTCTGAAATCCTGATATATCACCTGCATGCTTATCTAATAGCTTTTTAGTATAACAACAACAACAAAAAGGAATCTAGCTGGCTTGGCAAGATTTGTTCTTTATAAACTTGTTTTAACCCCCATGATGCTTTTATCCAAATGTATTTCAGTGTTGTATACCTGCATCAGGCAGGTATCAAATTTACACCTGATTAGTTACTACAGAGTAATGCATGTGTAGAAGGGTTGCTGCACAGTAACCCAGGGGTTCTACTAGGGGACAGGGTAATCCTAGCCCCAGGGCTCCTTGCTGACTACCTTTCCTGGCTTCAATTTGGGATTAAAGTTAATCCCAAATGATGGCAGCTGGCTCTGGTTTCAGTTTGGAACTAAAGTTGGTTTCAGGGCAGCCATGTGGCCAGAGGGGCATATGGCAAAACTACATGCTACAGGGGCACATGGTAGGTTGGTCTGACCTGAGACTAAATTTAGTCCCAGGTTTCCTTCAGGTGTAGATGCCATCCAGTTTATTCCCACTTACTTTGCAGTAATTTACTGGGCAGTAAATTTAAACTGGCATAAATGCAAAGGCACGCCCAGGTAGAGCAGTAGGAATGGGGGAGCAAATAGCACAGTGTGTTGTAGGGCCCACGCAGTTTGGTGTGAGGAGGATACCCTCATAATGGCATGCTACCCTCGCAGCATGCTGCTAGGAAGCCATGGGGCTTGTATGATGTAGGGAGGGGAAGGCTGTAGATCCTAGCCACTCAGAAGCTGAACAATCCTGTAGTATAGCATGTGTTAAGGAAATATTTTCAGTTAGATCAGACCAGTAATTCATCTATTCCAGTGTGCTTGGGGCCAATATTAGTAACTTTGGAGTTGATCATTAAATCCTCATAAGGGATAATAGGTAAAGTTTGAAAGGACACATGCACATACATGTCATCATTCCATGTTACTCATTGTTGTCAATGTCTTGTTTTTAATAGACAGTGCAATCAACTAGTTGCAAAAGAGAGAGAGAAAATCAGGAAATAACAAGCTACTAATATATATGACCTGGCAAAGATTATAACAACATGTTTACTTTTTTACTTTCTGCTATTGTCTCAAAAAAGGCATAAAGGAGGGAGAGTTATTTCAGGATTTAAAGTTAATTAATCCAAGCCATAGATTATTTAGGGCAAACAATGTTGGATGCAGCCTTTGAGTTTTAAATGACCTTTGGTCTATTCAGGCTTGAAAATCCCTGCAGATCCTAAATAGGTCAACTAGTTTGCTCCTGCAACAGGCAAGGACCTATTTATTTCCCTTTACAAATGGCAGAAGTTCCCAGTCCTGTTTTTTAGGAGGATCACATACATTAAAAATACTGTTTTGTTTATATTTTTGAGCCAATGCTCAAAATATATAAAATGTTATATTGCCATAACTGTAGTTTCAGATTATAAGGATATGGGTAGGAAGTATGGAATTTTTTAGAGTGTAACCTGGGATATAGTACTAGATTTTTTTTGTTTGTTTGCTTGTTTTTAAGTGGGCAATTAGTCATACAGTTCCTGATAAGAACTGTAGAACTTCTGAAAATGTGGCCAATAATCATTGTAATCTCAGAGAAATACATATTTTAAATGGGCTTTTAATGTTTGAGGGGTGTACATTTTCTAACAAAAAAACTTTGTTCCTCACAAGTAAACGACAATATTTTAAAGTATAGGACTTGCTTTTTAAGAGGTAAATTGTCTGAGTTTTTTTAATGGATTTAGCTAAATAATCTTGCTGAACTATGCTTCTGTATATGTTTGATATTATTATTTCAGGCAACAAACGTTTTTGAGATCTATATTTACTTTCTTCAAATGAAAAGAAAATACTTGTAAAAATGAATAGTATGCTTGCATATTATCAACACTAGTTCAAAATCCATTTTCTTATCAACTTAAGTGTGATATAAATGTGAAATCTTATTTACTGTGAAACAGGGGTTGTCTCCTTTCTATTTATTCAGGTACATGATATCCTCTATAGGGTTTTAGTAACATTAATGCATCAATTTTTCAGCTTTTTAGCTACAATGCAGAGAGAACTTATTTCATTGCATGAAATGCTGATTATAGCAACTTTAAAAACATCACCATCAGCAAAACGGTTGCTCAGTATGCTATAAGCAGCAAAAGCTTCTCCATATAAACTATCTAATACTGTGTATTGCAGGCTAAAGACCACTAAAAAGCATATTATTTTCATACCTGTGCTATATAAAGCCTCTACTAAAAAAGTGTGAATGTGACAATTTGGTATTGTATTACATTTAATTTTACATGTAGAATAATATTGGGCCAAACACTCAAATGAAGGGTGTTTCTTCTTCTTCTCGTTCTCCTTCATTCACCAGCTTTAGTAAGCAAACAAAAACCCACACACCTTCATGTAGATATAAACCTGGATTTCTCCCATTCTCTTCTCTCACCAAAGAAAAAAAAGTAGGAATTGAATTCTAGAGGTTCACTGAGATATCAGCTGAATGTTGGATCAGCACCGATTTAAAGGAAAATTAACGTTATCAGCTATGGGGCTTTTTTAGCCAGTGTAGCTGATCAGGTTCACTGATAAATATAATATGCCTTCTAGCCAGGACCCCCAGACTGTGTGCATGCACCCAGATACAAGCATGCATATGGCCAGAAATGTAGCCTGACAGTGTAGAGAATAGCACCCTGCAGGTAAGTCTGTGGATGGGGAAGGAGTGTGGGGTCGGAAGGGGCAAGGGGGGGGATTGTCAGATTGAGGTCCCCATGATGAGGGAGGGAGAGGGGCAGGAGCTAGGGCATGGGTGGGGACTGGGAGCAGTGCCCAGTCAGGGTAGTGAATGGGACCTGGACTGGGGCAGGGAGTGGGATGGAGCTGCAGTCTTGTCTAGGGAGTGTGGGGGCAATGGGGAGGGGGTGGAGCTCCCTGTTGCTGCTAACACCCCCCAGAGAGGCATGTGGGGGCATGTGCCTTTGCCCTGGGAGCCCCCTGCCAGCTATGTACCCCCTGCCCACCCAGCAGCAGGAGGGGTGGTGAGTTGTATTCCCTGCTGCTGGTCAGGCAGGGGGCATGCAGCTGGTGCAAAGGCGGCAGGGTGGAGAGCCCTGAGCCCAGAGTGAGTGGCCTGCATCAGCCCTCACCCCATTCACCTTGGCACCAATTAAAAGCATCCCCACACTTAAAATGGCTTTAGTTCAAGCATCCCTAACACAATTTTTAAGTGGCAGGATGCTGATCCCCTAGGTGATCCACCCACAGCTTCATCCCACACTCTGCCCCAGCCCAGAGTCCCATTCAGCATACTGGCTGGGCAGTGCCCTCAGCCCCTGCCCTTGCCCCACTTTCTCCCTCACCACAGGGGCTTCAATCTGCCTTCTCTTCTCCATACTCCTTCCTTTCCAAAAACTTAGATGAAGAGAGCTGCTGTGCATGCTGCCCAGCTGCATTCCTGTAAATCCAATCAGTATTGGCTGATATGACTGGTTAATAATTGGCTATTGGATCCCCACCCCTAGCACTTATTAGCTATGAGTTGGCTGCAGTTTCCTGCTGCAGCCACCAGGGATTGCCTGAATCATCAAAGCTCCCTGAATCTTTTCTGAAGATTCAGAGAGATTTGAATTGATTCCGAGCATTTAATTGGTCCCCTGATTCAATTTGGATTCAGAGATTCGGCCACTGAATCAGGCCAAATTTTCCTCCAAATTGAATCACCACCTGAAGCTTTGCACAACCCTATTGCATAAACTACCATTTACTGGAGAGAGTCAATGATTCTCATCAATCAGCTTATAGGGTCAGAACTAGTTAAAACAAGATGAGAACCCTACTGACTTTCATTACATTACCTGATGCATACATTGGAAAATAATCTGATATATGAGGTCTGTATGTGGGTTTTTTCTCTATTTGTTTTCAGAAACAAAAACCAAAACCAGCCAACCCTGCACATTTTGATTGAGAGCTGCAAGTTGACCATGGTTCTTTATTTTTCATGCCTTGCTACTTGTAAAATCCAGGATACCAAATTCCAGAGTAGGGAAACTTGTCAATGTCCTTGGCTTTAATAGGTTTATAGAGTTGTAACTGACTGGAAATCTCCAGAGATATGCACCAAATAGTGTGAAATGCAGAAATGTCATCGCAGTCCTAAAGAAGAGTAAAAAAAAAAAAAAAAAATAGTAAAGACTCATTTATATCACAAAAGTCAGAATGTATGATTGTAAATTCAGAGGAAAAGCAGATCTGCTTACTAAGGTGGTGCTATTTTTATGTGTTCTCTCTTTAGTGTATTTTTAAAGGACTGAAACTGGAAAAGTACTTTCTATGATGGGAGACTACACATTCAAGTGACCTTAGTACTGACCACTTTTGACTGGGAATTTATAGATTGTTAAATGATGCATCTAAAAGTGATACTTCATTAACTTCCATTTGCAATATCAATTTTTATACTCAAGTTTTAGGTTATTTAAAAGCATGCTGGCAAACTACACGGTAAATATTGCCATATTGGTCACAATGACAGGTGTTTTCTTCGTAAGATGATTTTTTTCTGCCAATTTTTTACATCTGAATAGTATTAATGATTTTTTTTACAGCTCTATGTAATATTAAATACGTTTTATGAAAATTAATTTGTATATTGTGGTACTACTTCAAATATCTTAGTAAAAATTGGAATATTTTTAACCAAGGAGTTTACAATAATATTGCTTCATTTCTATATTCTGCTTGCATTATCTTGATCTTATACCTGAGAAATATAAAATAGTAACCTTTTTTTCCCTAAAAAAGCAGATATCTTAGAATAAGTTAGACCTTCAGTCTTCATGATAATTACACACACACACACAGGAGGAGAGAGCCTTTTGAGGCGATAGTCTTTCAGCTTGGTGTGAAGAAGCAGGAAAAAAGGAACCTTTTGGGGCCAATGAGCAGTAAACAGGGCAGCTTTCAAATGAATTCACTAAGGAAAGTGTGCTTGAAAGAAGGGCATTAAGAGAGAAAAGGCAGATTAAGAGACCCAGGGAAATGGCTGAAGGACGTCAGAATACCAGAGCCATTGCCACTCCCTCTAGTTGCACCTGTGAGGTTTCCATTCAGGCAGGATCATTCACCATCAAGGTTTCCACCCAAGTCCAGGTTTGGCACCATGGGGACTGTGGCTTGCAGATTCCTTCCAGTGTTGGGGCTTGCCTGCAGTGTGAGAGGTGCCTTCTGGTGGTGTCTCTCAGGGAACAGGTAAGAGAGCTATAGGAGCAGGCGCTAAGGATCCAAAGCATCCTCCTCTATTAGGAGTTCATTGATTCAAATATTCAGCCTTGGCAACACAGAGGGAGGAGCAAGTTCCCTTGGTGGAGGAGGACAGGCCAGGCCTCACCAAGGTGGGAAGACAACTGCCACCAAGAAGAAACAACAGGTGGTGGTGGTTGGAAACTCCCTTCTGTGGAGAACAGAAGTAGCCATCTGCTGTTGAAATAGGAAGTCTGGTGCTTGCCCATAGCCCATATTCAAGATGTCATAGAGGGATTACCAAGACTCATCTGGTCCTCTGACTAGTATCCCATGCTGCACATCCATGTGGGTGCCAGTGATACTGCCAGGGAAGACCCTGAGTTCATCAAAAGTGACTATAGAGCTCTGACTGCAAAGCTGAGAGGGTCTGAGGCTCAGATCATACTCTCTTTAATCCTTCTGGTCAAGGGAAAGGGCCTGGGCAAGAACAGGAACAGGTGCATCCTGCAGATCAATACCTGGCAGGTGGTGTTGCCAGCAGGAATTTGGCTTATTCAACCATGGGATGTTGTTCCAAGAAGAAGGACTGCTGGGAAGAGATGGGATCCACCTGATTAAAAGAGGGAAGAGCATCTTTACAGACAGGCTCACTAACTTAGCCTGTTAGTTAAAGCGGGGCTTTAAACTAGGTTTGCCAGGAGATGGAGACAAATACTCTGAGGTAAGTGGGGAAGTGGGAGACCTGGAGGAAAGGCAAGTATGAGGGGGCAACAGGGGATGTGTTCTCAATCTTCCTGAGAAATCAGAGCAATTAACTAGTTGCCTCAGGTGCTTGTACATGAATGTATGGAGCCTGGGAAAAAAGCAGGAAGTATTGGAAGGCCTTGCACAGTCATGGAACTATGGTGTGATTGGAATAACAGAGACTCAGTGGGATGGCTCACATGACTGGAGCACTCATGGATGGATACAAACTGGTCAGGAAGGACAGGCAAGGATGAAGAGGAAGAGGAGTTGCATTTTATGTAAAAGAGCAATATGACTGCTCAGCTCTCCAGTATGAAACTGGAGATAGGTCTGTTAAAAGTCTCTGGGTTAAGTGTAGAGCAGAGAGTGACAAAGGTCACATTGTACTGGGTGTCTACTATAGACTACCAGACCAGGAGAAAGTGGTGTATGAGGCTTCCATCAAACAGCTAGCAGAAGTTTCCCAATCACAAGCCCTCATTCTCACAGGGGACCTCAATCACCCTGACATCTGCTGGAAGGGCAATACAGCAATATGCAGACAATCCAGGAAGTTTTTGGAAAGTGTTGGGAACAACTTATTGGTGCAAATGCTGGAGTGGCCAACTATGGAGCATTCTGTTCTTGACCTCTTGCTTACAAATAGGGAAGAATTCATGGGAAATGTAGTAGTACAAGGCTACTTGGGCAGCAGTGACCATGAGTTGATAGAGTTCAGGATCCTAAAGAAAGAAAGGTGGAAGAGTAGCACAATAAGGACTGTAGACTTCAGAAAAGCAGACTGTCTCACTCAGGAAACTCCAGAGCAGGATCCCCTGGGAAGCCAGTCTGCAGGCGAGAGGATTC
Source organism: Crocodylus porosus (assembly GCF_001723895.1). Lineage (NCBI taxonomy): Eukaryota > Metazoa > Chordata > Crocodylia > Crocodylidae > Crocodylus > Crocodylus porosus. The sequence continues at coordinate 26,683,896 of NW_017728906.1, forward strand.
CAGGAGAGCTGGTTGTACTTTAAAGAAGCCTTAGTAAGAGTGCAGGAACAAACCTTTCTGATACACAGGAAGACAATCCAATTATGTCAGTAGCAAGAGGAAGATCAGGGAAAATGTGAGTCCTTTACTGAATGGGGGAGGCAACCTTATGACAGAAGATGCAGAAAAGGCTGGAATGCTCAATACCTTCTTTACCTCAGTATTCACAGGCAAGGTCAGCTCCCAGACTACTGCACCAGGCAGCACCGCTTGGGTAGGGGGTAAGCATCCAACAGGAGTGAAAGAACAGGTTAGGGAGTATTTAGAAAAGCTGGACATGAGGATGGATCCGAGGGTGCTGAGGGAGGTGGCTGATGAGATTGCACAGTCATTGGCCATCATCTTTGAGCCCCATCGTGGTAATCAGGAGAGGTCCCGGATGATTGGAAAAGGGAAAACATAGTGCCTATATTTGAGAGGGTGAAAAAGGAGGATCCAGGGAACTACAGATCAGTCAGCCCAACCACATTCCCTGGAAAAATAATGGAATGGATCCTCAAGGAAATTATTTCTAAGCACTTGAGGGGCAAAAAAATCTGATTAGAAAGAGTCGGTAGGGATTCAGCAAGGGCCAGTCATGCCTGACCAACCTGATTGTCTTCCATGTTGAGCAGGAATCCTGGTTTTCCCTGATTTAAAAAAAAATCCCCAATTTTTAGGTTAAAAAAGTAACCCAAAATCCATTTTTCTCTGTGATTTTAAAATGAACCACCGCTATGTATATCTATATATTAGTGGCATTTAATTTTAATCATGGAAAAAGGTGGAAGTTTTTTAATCCAAAAACTGAGGATATTTTTTTTTATCAGAGATAACCAGAATTCCTGATGATGAGGTGATTGGCTAATATGATGTAAATCCATCTGAATAAATCAAACCATGTTGATCAGTCAAAACTAATGACTCAAATGGACTTGAGGCAGATAAGTCCCTTGACTTGACTCAACTCAAGCAAACTTAGTGACATGACTCTACTCGGCTCAAGCTTCACATGTCAATGACTCGACTCAATTTGAGTCTTGACTCCAAAATGACTCAACTGAAGTCTGTGTGAGTTCGATGCCGAATTGTATAAGGACTGAATTAAGCACAGGCTCAGACCTGGATGTTCAATTTAAAACTTTTATTGTTTCACAAAGTCATAAACTAAGGAAGTCTGTTGGTTCACGAGGTTCCCAAATCAAGCCCTTGCTTTCTAACCCGGAGGCTAGGTGTGGCTGCCTGATTCAGTAGTCTCAGGACTGGTCAACAGCTCATTTAAAAGGAGTCCTTTATCTTTTTTTAGACAAAAGATACAAAACTGTCCCCACTCTGACAGTGAGGCATCTAACATAACTTACTATCACTTGTATATGATAACACATATACATATGTATTTCTAATTCTTATTTCTATTGGTTATTTAGTTAACTTATCTATATTATAATATCAGGTGACATGCTTTGTATTATAATTTTTATGCCTCTTATGCTAATTCTTAATGACCTAACTACAACATGTACCAGACTTTGCTTGCATAATATAGAGCTATTTTTTATTATTGCTGTTTAGCTGTGCAGTTTCCTGTTTTAACAATATAAGCGGCTTGCAATTTTTATCATTGTCAGCATCCTTATCTAAGGGTCAGAAGTTTAGCATTTCCACCTGAGGGTCAGAAGGTGATTACCAGAATGTCAATCACTGACTCCTCAACCTCCTTGAAGCATTCTGGGAGTTTTAGTGCATTGTTCTTAATGCTAGGCCTTGCTTAGCATAAGCACCATCTCACATCATCTCTTCCTTCTTGATTAAAAATTGCTACCTCTGACTGAGAAAGTTTAACATATCCTCTGAAATACGGATAACAATATTTCAACAAAACTGCAACTGTAATGCAAGTTCTGATTTATATATGTGCATGTATATGAATGTATGTTTATATATGTCAGGACTCGGGGAAGAAGGCAAGTGAACTACCCTCATTTGGCCCTAACTTCCTGCATGGGGCTGCCTGCCAGTGGCCTAACTACTTCCAGTTGCTTACAGTTACCACCATGGGTGTAGCTCCCTGGTTATGAGTAATATCCCTTTAAGTGTCAAGCAGATTATTTAACAGGATAGATGTTTCTCTAGTTAGTGCATGAATTTTCATTCCTGGTTCTTATTTATTAGCAGCTTTTCATGATTGCCAACTCCTTGTTCCTGACCATGTGGCTCCAGTCTGGCCCCCTGCTTTTGACTCCTGAGTTTGTTAACATTTAAACCCCTTGCTTGTGAATTTTCTGCAACCCTTGTTTCCTGACCTTGCCTGTTCCTGTGTTCTTACTTCACCTAGATTTCACTCCTGCAGGTCTCCTTAGCTTTAAATGTCTTGTTTCCCAATTTGGCTCCTTCTGGACTCATAGAGATGATTCATAGATGCTAGGGTTGGAAGGGACCTCAGTAGATCATCAAGTCTGACCCCACCCCTGCCTAGGCAGGAAAGAGTGCTGCAGTCAGATGACCCCAGCCAGATACCTATCTAGCCTCTGTGGACTCTGCTTGTCTCTTGTCCCTTAAGTTCTGGATTCAGTTTAGATGCATTTATACATGCTATTTATGCTATAAACACTTACTGCACTGTAAAATATTGTGCAATAAACCTTCCCTGGAAGCACATGTCTATGTGTTCCTTGTTGGGAGCAAATCTACTCTTAATGGGAGCAGACCAGTACAGGGCTGTTCCTACCCTGCTTTGCTTCCCTGCAGCAGCCAGAGGGAGCTCCAAGCTCCCTCAGGTTTCTAGCCCAGGTGATGGCAGGAAGCATTGGGCCAGTCCTGATGTGCAGAGGGCCAGGAGTTACTAATTGATTAGTTTAATACCTGTATTTACACATAGTAGCTAACTGTTCAGTAGACTAATTTACTGAATAGTGGGCACGTCCATACAAGAGGCTTAACTTTGCATAGGCTTAGTTTACTGAGAAGTTAACATGTGCATCTATATATGCACACGCTTACTTCACAGTAAACCTCCCTAATCCTGAGTACATTTGCTACCTGCAAATGCAAGTAACAAATTTACTCAGAATTATGAACATCACTGTAGCACTCAGGTAGATTCTTGACTGGGAGCAAAATCTATCCCTGGTCAGCCATCTACCAGGGGGCAGGAGATAACTCCCTGCCCTCAGGATCTGCCTGCTGTCAGGGCAAGCTCCACCACAGAAACCCAGGCAAGGACTCTGTCCCCCTGCCTCAGCAGCAGGGAACTCAAGTCCCCTGCTCCAAGATTGTGATGATGTAGTGGGAGCTGGGAGATCATTGATTTCCAGACCTGCTTTGCCATCTCTGAACCATGAGACCCTTATCTCCTAGCCTGAGTTCCATGGTTATGGGGCTCAGGGTGGGAGACCTTTATCTCCCAGCATGAGCCCTATAACAATGGGGTTCTGGCTGGGAGGCAAGCATCTCCCAGGAGTGGCCTCATAGTCATGGAGCCACTGCTGGAAGATATGGGGCTTAGGCTGGGAGACTCTTGACCGTGGAGTTGGCACTGGGAGCTCCCTGCTGGCAGGGGCAGATGGATCTATTCCGTGTCCAACTCCATGAGAGTGTCACTGGTTGTGGAACAAACCAGAGAGCTTGTTTCTCAACCAGATCCACATTTATATAGCTGGGTGGGGAACACGCTTCCAAGCCCCCACTGTATGTGTACAGGTGAGGACAATGTTCCCCTAGCCTGGCAGCAGGGAGCTTCTAGTCCTTGCTCTTGGATCACAATCATGGAGTAGGGACTAGGAAAAGGCTGGGAGCATGTTCCCAACCTCATCTCCAGGATCACAATTGCAACTGAAGATCACATGCTAGGAGCAGGGGCTGGGGCAGTCCCCAACCAGCTCTGGCTGCACAGACTTCCTCAAACAGCCCAGGACTGGATGTGAATTGTCCCAGTCAGGGGTAGATCCTAGCCTCATGCCTCAATCAGGTGATTTAAGCACAGGGCTTGGAAAGAGCTGCAGGGGTGAGGTAGGTCCCAGTCTCCTGGCTTGATCAACCTTGGGCAGCTAGCAGCAAGCTAACAGCTAGCTGCCACATCTATGGGTCAGGGCAGTGGGCTGGGACCTGCCGCTCCTCTGCAACTCTTTCCAAGCCCTATGCCCCATACCCCTGTTTGAATAGCCAGGGCTGGGAGTTCCTTACCAGCAGGGTAGGGGGACATTATCCCTGCATCAGCAGCAGTCAACACCCTGGGGCCAGGAGACAGCTGTTTCCTAGTTTAGTGTTCCCTGTCAGCCCTTGGATAGCACCCAGGGAGAGCCTTGTGCTCCCTCCAGTGGCGGCAGAGGCCCATTGCAGGGCTTCAGGAATCTAAGAGCAAATCTGCTCCCTAATGCAGATGTAGACACCTACCTAAAAACCCTTACTCTGACTTATCTTACATCCAAGTAAATCTAGGCTGGAGCAAATGCATGGGTATATGGGACCATTGGGTGTATCTACACATGTATTTGATCTGGAAACAGTTTAGTTATGAATGGATAACTTGCAACTAAATGCTCCAGGGCAGGCATCCACACATGCAAGGCCTAAGAAACAGATTTGTTGCTCATGGCAGCAGTCTGCTCCCACCCCTGCTGGCCCTGCACTATCCCCCTGCAGCAGCCAGTGGGAGTTATAGGCTCCCCCTAGAAGCTAGCTCAGAGGCTGACAGGAAGCATGTCTCCTGTTCATGTAATGCTGGGGCAGGCTCCACCAGTCAGGGACAATGTCCCCCTGACCCAGTAGCAGAGAGCTCCTGGCTCCAACTCCCTGATGGGGGTGGGCTTGGAAACAGCTGCAGGAGAGAGGCAGGTCCCATCCCCTTGCCCTGATCTTGTAGTGGGATAGCTAACAGTGAGCTCCCAGCTGGGTGGAGATTCTGCTGTACTGAGCAGTAAAGCATCTCATGTAGACACACCCAGTAAACGGTGCACATCCATACATGATTACACTTTAGTGCACCGTAAATTAGTCTACTGATCAATAAAGTGCCTCATGCCCACCCTTCCCTTTTTCCTATACTCTAACTCTGGCTTTGGTGGTATGGGCCTCAAACTTAATGATCCTGATATCCACTTGGTCCCCAAGTCTAGCTGTATATATCCCAGAGCTTTGTATTTAGAATGGTAGAAAAAATAAATGAGTACAGTATGAAAAGAAACATAATTAAATGCATTCAAATGTGAAAGGGGAAAGGAATTTTAAAAATGTTGTAGGATAACAAATATTAAATGAAAAATAGGCTAAGTTTAAATATAGGGGTTTGACACCATTCACTGGGGGGAAGGAAAAAAAAGTGTGTGTTATATGGCAATTATCAGTGAAAACAAAAAAGGTTTGGTATGTGGCGGAATGCCAGGCTAGTGGTTCCGGCACCGCTTAGGGGAGCTGTGCGAGCGCGCGGCTTGTGGGGCGGGATTGGAGGTAGCTTTATAGTCGCCCTCAAGGTTCACTGAGTTGGCACAAGTCGACGACTTAGAGTAAGTTGTTAATGTTTCTTAATGTATAGGGTGTCCGTTGGTTCACAAGGTTCCAGAGTCAGCCCTTGCTCTCCGACAGTGGAACTAGTCCAAAGCTAGGTGCGGCTGCCAGCTCCGTAGTCCCAGAACTGGTCAACGGCTCATTTAGATGGGATGTTAGTAATAGAAGTTATTACAGAGTAGATATAGGATAAAACAAAAAGATTTTATTCACTCACCTGGCCTCACCCTCTTATGAATAAGAGG
>NW_017728906.1:26690045-26699148 GCF_001723895.1 Crocodylus porosus
TACATAAGTTTCATTTCTGCAAAAATAACACTTCTAGATAAGAAATAAAATCTACAAAATGCACATGTGTAGCTTAATGCCAACAGAGAAAAATACAAAGCGCTCATTTAGCTTACTAGTTAACACTTCAAGGTTACATAAATGTGAGAGTGCCGCACAGCAGTTATACAGAAGAAAAAAAAATAGAACAGTTACATGGTAAACCTGCTAGACCTGAAGCAATGTTTTCTCACCATGTTGCCTTCACCCCTGGGGTCCTCATTCTTGCACCCTGATACCCCAAGCCACAACCTATACCATGCTTCCCTATCCCCCACTAGTCCTAGTCCTAATCCCTGCTCTCCTTGCCCCACTATTTCCCTTCCCATTACAGACCCCCAAAGAAAGATTACTGTTTGCCTGCAATCCAGTGTCACCACGTGTACATGAGATGCTGACTGTGCAGTAATTACTAAGCAGTCATTTAATAATTGTCAACAAATGACCCTGGTTCAGAAAGTAGTGTTCTTATTAAGGTTGATAATCGCACTATAAAAGTACAAGTGCATGCATCTCCAACTGACTTGCAATTTTACCACAATAGGAGATTCCTTTTTTGTTTTTTAACCTTAGTTTTTAGAACACTCATAATACGGAGGATTCAGTCTATTTCTGTTTCTGACTTCTTTTCTTCCATTTACGTTGCTTGAGTCACTTCTATCCAGGGAATTTTCTAGGCTTGACACTTCTCTTTACTTTACGATACAGTTCTGTTCACTTTCAACTGAAGTAGCATGGCTCTAACTTTAGAGATTTTAGAACTGTGCCCTCAGTCCCCAAGGCATAATTCAAGTCACTTCCTATTATAGATTTGGGATGCAGCTATAAATAGTTATAACTTGTTAAAAGTTATACTCATGTCTAGTGTAACTTCACTGACTCTACTTAGCTGTAGTTGTAATGAACTGGCTTCAGTGAAATTTCCTGAGGGGAAAATCTGGCCTCCCATTGTGATTCTTCCTCCCCATGCCCCCCAAGGAAGAACAGTGCAACACTGTGATTTCTTGACAGTCAACTTGTCTAACAAAGTATCTTTAGTCTCAGCCTTATTCTTGGTATAAAGCCTGTTTAGTTTGTACCTAATGCAAGTCCCCTAGATTTAAAATATGATGGTTTAATTTTGACATGCTTTGCATACAAAACCAAAAAGTTTTAGACCCAAATGCCTTGTAGGTATATAAGATAGAACAGTATTCAAAGGGACAAATGCTCTATCAGCTTCTCTCAGGTGACAGCCATCAAGGTTTAAATATGTATATGGATCCTTTCATTACCAGAGGTGATCAGAACACTGAAGGAAGAACATGCATTTAGTTAGCAAAGCATCTTGTTTCTGACACTCTTCTTTTTTCTAACCTGAACTGTTTTTTTTATATTAACCTAGGTTTATAATATGCTAAATTATGAAAATAGGACAACATCCATTATCCTTCTAGATTCCCTTCAATACTGAAGAGTCTCTGGATCCTACTCAGGGAAGCCAGAAATGCAGTATACTGTGTGTGCGCGTATACTATGGGCACATCCGGATGAGCGCACACATGCCTGTGGCTCCACCTCAAACCCCTTTGAGGCGGGGCAACAGGCACCTGTGGGAATGAAAAAATGTTCCCCGTGCTGCAAGTTTGCACGGTTGGGAGAAAATTAGATCCCTGGATATCCAGGGATCTAAAAAAACCACTCCACAATACAGCAGAGCAAGGCATGGTTCAAAACAATGCCTGGAGCCAGTCCTCCAAAAGAGATGCTTTAGTTTTGGCCATAGCATCTCTTTTATGTTCCTGCTGTCCCGGGCACTGTCCAAGGTTATTTAGGGGAAAAGAGGGTTCATGGGTGTCAGGGGGGTAAGGGGTGCTGGCCCTGGGTTCTAGCTCCCCCTGGCTGCAGATCTGGGAAGAGCCAGGCAGGGTTATTTTGCCCCAATTTGCACAATTTGCTCCACACCAAAATGCATGTCTGAGCACTGCACTGAGGCAAAAAGCCCCAGCTCAAATTTGCACCGCTTGTATTTGAGCTGCTGTAGGCGCACGTGCTTGCATATGTGGACGTGCCCGATGTACGCATAGTACTGACATGTTACACCAGGACTTAATGGCATAGTGAGAAAGGAGTGTACAATTGTAGAGTCTGTGAATGCTCACAAAAAAAAAAATATTCTCCAACTCCCACTAAAAAATAGATAAAAGGTTGTGTGTACCTGTTGGGTTAAGCCAGCTGCCCGTGTCGGGGCCGCCTACCGGTTGCCGAGTGTATCCTCACCTTCGATTGGATGTGTCACACGTGCCTGCCTCTCCTGCCACGACTTTGATGTTAATGGAGTTGGTTCATATGTCCGACATGTGCCATCCAATTATGAGACTCCTCGGCGTCCCGTGGGTCCCGAGTTTCTGAGGACTCCGCCACCCCTATACCCGCGCCCGTTCCACCAGGTTGATGGCCGCCAGTCTGGTTCGGCCACGTGTCCATATGTCGCCCATGTAGTCCCCAAAAGAAAGAGCAAAATCAACACAAGCACTATGATAAAAGGGGCTTCACCTGGTCGGATTGGCTGCTTCAGCCAGACTGCACTTGTCCTCCAATAACAACTCATCCTCTGTGAGTTGAAGAGTCCCTAGGGAAGGCTTGACCAAGTTCTCCTTCCTCCTGTTAAAGGTCTCTGTGAGCTGTGCCCCTATTACAGGAGCTATGGTACCCGGATTCAAATTGGGCACTTCTAATATACTCTTCACGGTACCTGGCTCCAGCCGGTTTCCCTCTGTTCCCAGCCAGTAAATCAACAGTCCTATACCCCTCGGGGCTCGCTGCTTGGCCTCAAGACCCCGGTTGGAGCTGAGCCCTTTTCCAGAGGTTCCTACTGGCACTCAGCGTTGCTCGTATCCTCTGCAGTGCCCGCCGGCCTGCTCCATCACCTCCACTTCCTTCTTCCGGTTCCACTTTGCCTCCACTTGTCGGCCCCGGCCTCTCTTTTATGCCAGCGAAGGAAGTACCGGCCCCTCCCTTCCCCACACACCTGGGTAAGGGGGATTTCTGCCCGTCTCCTTGGGGCTGCAGGCCTGGGGCCACTGGCCTTCCACTCAGGCTGGGGGCAAAGGAGCCTGCTCGCTCTTTCTCTCCCTCACAGTACCTTAATTTCTAAGGCAGAAAAAGAATATTCAGGAAAGAAAAACATATATTTTATTTGGATTTGCTCCAGCAGTTTTCACATCATTGCTTTTTATTGTAGAAAACTAGGCTTTGTTTTAAAAGAGAAGAAAGCAAGGTTCTCAATTTAATACATTCATTAATATAATTACTTCTATAGTTAATCAATTATGATAACTTATTATTTGATTCTAACATGTTAAACACATGCCTAAAATGTGTTTTTTGTAAGCTGAGTTGCCTGTGTGACCCTGAAAGTGTTTGGGTTTTTTTTAACACACCTTTACTAAAATCAATAATTCTTATGGATACCCTGAGAGTCATTCATCAAGACAATTGCATTTTTGAACTGTACATGATAAATATGCACAGGAGTTGGATCCATTAAATTATGATGGACCACTCTATAAAAGCATAATAAATTAAATGTTTTCCTTTTATTTTAGTTATGGCATTAATATGTTTGACCTTACTTCAGTCAGTCCCTGTTAAAAATATTTTTCAGAATCCTGTTTTTAGGTGATAAATGTTTATTTCTCCATTTCATAGATGTATGGGTTGGAAGGGACCTTAGTAGATCATCAAGTCTGACCCCCTGCTATGGGCAGGAAAGTGTGCCGCGGTTAGATGATCCCAGCTAGGTGCTTGTTCAGTCTCCTCTTGAAGACCCCCAAGGTAGGAGAGAGCACCACCTCCCTTGGAAGCCCATTCCAGATTCTGGCAACCCTTATCATAAAGAAATCTTCATGATGTCTAACCTAAATCTGCTCTACATCAGTTTGCGGCCATTCTTCCTAGTTACTCCAGGGGGTGCCCTGGAAAACAGAGCATCTCCTCCCCAATGAATTTGTAGATCACCTCTCAGCCTTCTCTTTCAGAAGCTGAAGAGATCCCAGTCCCTCAATCTCTCCTCATAGGGCTTTGCCTGCAGGCCCCTAACCATATGAGTGACCCTTCTCTGAACCCTCTTGAGGTTGTCCACATCCCTCTTAAAGTACAGTGCCCAAAACTGGATGCAGTACTTCAACTGCAGCCTGACCATCAGTGCCACATAGGGGAAAAGTATCACCTCCCTGGACCTGTTAGTCATGCATCTGCTAATGTGTGATAAAGTGCAGTAAGCTTTACTGATCACTTCTTGACTGATCAGTTCATCTTTTCAATCATAGTTGCTTTTCAGCTTGTTTTAATGGTTATAGTTGTGAAGCAAAATAATTTCACAGCCTTAGTAATGTACAAATATTTACAAACATCATTCTTTTTGTATCTTCCTACAATATAGAACTAGTCCATTCATCTAATACAGTCTTGTCCTCTCTTATATCAAAACACACCTCACTGATGTGTTTCCTCATCCTGTACACTAGTCCTCTCCCATGTCAAATTGCTCTCACATGATTCCAGGTTGTGCTATTGTGTTCGTTGAGGAACCTTGTGCTACCCTTTATCATTCTTAAAACTTTTCTTTTTTGTTGGGCCAAACCCCCAACTTCCATGGGAGGGGAGAGGAGTAAACTGCCCTATGGTTAGGCAGCTAGTGTGCTGAGACTACTTATATTCTGTAGGAAAACAAAATCCATTATTCCTTATATTCCCTCATATGCCTTGTATCCATGTGTCATGTCCTGCTTTATAAGCTTTTTGTCTCATGGGATATTTTTTGTTCTATGTTTGTACAGTACCTTATGTAATGAAGTCCTAGTTCATGAATGGGTCTCCAAGTCACTCTAGTGACTCAAACAAAACAAATAGTAAAAGTAATTAGGTGTAGAGTCTAACTCTTTCAGACCTAGGTCCAGCACAGTATTAGTCAATGGAATTCTCTGTTATGAATAAATTTAGGTTTGAAACGTGAAGAACAGCATGAAGAGCCTATTATCTACTTGAAAATGTCTCATCAGATTAGTCATGTGATCATAATGCTGTAATCTATTGTATTTCACATCTATAATATTAATAGCAATATTCAGATACGGTAAGTAAGGCTATTGTGAACACGTAAATAGTTTAAGCAGGGTATTAAAAACTAGTAAATCATTTATAATTAATTCACTTGAGGAATTACTTTTTCTTACTACAAGCAAAATATCAGTAAACAGACACTCACTAAAATATGGACTTTTTAAGTCAAACTTATTTTTGGGGAGTTCAGGGTTTGCATTTTATGGGTGAATTTTAAACATTTACTTAAAAGCATCTGATTTTCATAATATGACCTATGTTGGATGAATATCACAAAATAGATCAAAATTTAGGATGGATGTCTTTGTGATTGCCAGGCTGGGACCCTCACCCGTAGGTGGTTCACCTTCAGTGGGAGGGGACGTCGCTGATCACGCTGGATCGCTACAGGTTCGGAGAAGAGCTCTTATGGCCCAGTCTCTGCCTTAATTCTCACCTACCATGACTTGATGTTAAGTTCAGTTAAGGTCAGTTCGTGGGTGGTCCGCGGCCTGGGATCCCTCGGCAGTCATGTTGCGGGGCTCCGCCACCCCTGTACCCCGACCTCATTCCACCTCTAGTGCTCCCACTCTCTCATGGGTCAGACCTCTTGTTGGTGGGCTTGTAGCTCCTCTGGATCTGCCCTGCCCTTGTCGAATCACTCGTGGGCCAGTCTGCCCCGTCCTCTCCTTCCTACGTCCTCTTGACCCGGCACTGGGTCACAGCACCGGTTGTGCCCCTCTAACGTAAGCTTAATCCTATCTTCATGTAAGTGACTCCACAGCTGTCCCTGCTGGGGTACTCTTAACTGAGAAACAAACCTATAAACAACTTAAAGTCCAGCTCCTCAGCCCCTTACCGGCTGTGGCTACTATTCGGACCTCCCCGGGTCCTCTTGGGCAATATCTGGCCCTTAATCGCCCTAGTGCCCCCTAGGGGTTCCTAAACCTGGCTGGTTGGAGGCGACTTCTGTCCGACTACATCCTCCTGGGGATCCCCCATGTCATCGCCCCCTCTCATAGGGTCGCGTCCCCGCAACGCCACCCCAGCACTCAACCTGGGGGTCTTGCAGGCTTCAAGTCTGTGACCCGCAGGTCCCTCATTGGCCGTTCTTTCAGCCTTGTGGTCTGACTCCAACCTTACTGCCCACCTCTGCTCGTCTGAGGCCCTGCAGCCGGCTGTTGTTCTCTCCTCTGGCTGAGTGGTTCGCTGCCTCTCCCTAGGGCTCTACACCCCTCTTTCTGGGGAAACTGCCTTCCGTTCCACTGTGGGGCTCTCAGCCCTTCTCCCTGGAGGAGCTGCCGCCTGCCCTGCTCTGGGGCTCTCTGCCCCTCTTACTGTGGGAGCCACCTCCTGCTCTGCTCTGGGGCTCTCTGCCCCTAGTGCTGGGGATGCTGTTGCCTGCCCTGCTCTGGGGCTCTCAGCCTCCCATGCCACTGGACCCAGTCCCGGTTCCTCCACTTCCCCCCTCTGCTCTTCTGCGGCTGCTTTTATCCCCGGTGGCCGCCTGCTCCCAATGACATCATCTTCCGGTCGTGGCTGCATAAACAAGCGGCAGATGCGCTGCGTGGGCTCCTCCGGCAGTGCTGGTAAGTTCTGTTCCGGCTCCCTGGGTGAGTCTTTAAGGTGCTCATGGAGTTTTTCTCAAAAGTATAGATAACAGTTCAGTGAAAGAAAGCATATAAACAGGAATAGTAAAAAATATATAATGACTCTCATGGTTTATGCTAGTCTTGCCTAGAAACAATAGACTCCTTTAAGATGTCCTAGCTGGCTATAGAGCTTAAACTTCTATCTCATGTGTTATGTTCACATAAAATGATTTTGTAGATGGCCCACTCAGATGTTTGTCTGGTTTGCTTAATTAGCTCTTTGTCAGATCTCTGAACAGTTTGTATAGGTTCTCATGTTGTATTAATAAGTGATGTGTCATGCAAATAAATGCTGTGTAGATCTTACTTATTGGTATTTTCTGTTGCATCATGATCACTGATGTACAGAATCTACTTTGCATGTACAAGCTTACCTGCAGAGGATGCAGTCTGATTCCTTTCAAGCCCACTTAATTAGCTCTTTGCCCACTTTGTTTTAAGGATTTTTATAAACAGCATAGCATGTTTTTAATGTTATTGCATATCTCATGGTGGACACAATTTTACAATTATAAATTAATTATTTTTGTGTGAGCTGTAAATTTTGATTTCTGCAAGTGTTTATGTCCCATGTTTCAGCCAAACACCTACCTAATCAATGTGGGCCAGATTTAGTCACTCTAGAGGTCAGTATATAAAATAAATAAGTGGAGCTTTGGTTGTGCTCTTCTGTTGAGTCTGGAAAATTGAAATAAAAACCTGTCTGATAGCTACATGCAAAGGTACTTCATACTCAAAAGCATTTGTACTTGTTGGGAATCTAAAACTATAAACATCTTTAATGGGTCCTTTTTAGAAGGACAGCTTACCAAAAATATTTATAGTTACAGATGCTGATGATGTTTTAATCATTTAATTTTATCAGAAGTATAGCAAACCCCATAGTTCAACTCATTTGTCCATTTTTTTGAAGGTCAGAACTCTGATACTCATCTGTCTCTCCATCTATAAATCAACAAGTCCAGTTAGATTCAACAGTAGTAAATGTGGCTCTCCCTGTTCAATCTGACCCAATTCAGTGACATCCCTATGTTCATAATCTGCTCAGTTTTGTAACATGAGCTGTGCTGCTGCAGGTCTGATTTGGTATAGTGTAAAGTCAGCTATTGGCTACCAGGGCCACATCAGCCTGGTTCAGTCTAATCCCACTTAATCAGAACAGGGTTCTGAATCTTGGTATGTGGAGGGTTCATAAGGAAACTTCAGACACAAGATTAAAGAAACCCCTGTACATTCAATGACACCTTCCAGGGCACATCGTGCAATATTCCTATGTACTTTCAGAATTAACAATAATGGCATATCTCTTAAAACTGACCACAGATTAATTAAATTAACCTAATGAGTGAACAGGGGAAGTAAACATGGCAGTGTGAAAGCAATTCACTGGGAGCAAGAGAAGTAAATGGAAGAGAAAGAAGAGCCAGGCACCAGATCCTGCATGTGAACAAGGCATGTCTGTGTGGTTGGCTTGCTGACTATTTATTTGGTGGGCTGTGTATTTGGGCATGTGGTCTGAGCAGGTCGGAGTACTGCTAGCTGGGTTATTGATGGGGGATTGCTTCATGTGTACGACAAAATCCATAAAAAGGGCAGAGCTAGTCCAGGACCAGTAGGGGAGCTTGATAGGGAAGGTCTGCTTGGAAAGAGGGGCAAGAAGAGAACAGTGGCAGATTGAGAGACCCAGAGAAATGGCTGAAGTATACTGTAGTGCCAGACCCACTGCCACTGCCAGCTCTTCCTCTGCTTGCACCTGTGAGATCTCTGTCCAGACAGGACATCTCACAGTTGAGGCTTCAGCTCAGCTCTTGATTTGGTGCAATGGAGACTGTGGCTTGCAGGTTCCTATGTTAACAGCTAGGTGGGAGAGAGCCTGCAATGTGAGCACTGCCTCCTAGTGCCCTTGCCCTCAGGAAGCAGGCAAAAAAGCTATAGGGGGAGGTGGAAAGCTTCCAAAGCATCCTTCAGCACAATGCCTTATCGATTCAGTACTGAAGGAGTCATCCAGGACTGTGGAAGAAGGACTGCCAGAGGCAGTGCTAAAAAAGAAAGAGGACATAAACCCCCAGGAAGGTGAAAGCTGTAAGCTTGTCACCTCTGACAGCAAGCAGAAGTCTTCATTTCCACCTGAACTGCAGCATCCATGATGTGATTAAGTTCAGGATCCTGAGGGAAGAAAGGAAGGCGTACAGCAGAGTAAAGATCCTACACTTCCTTTCCTCAGGATCCTGAACTCAATCATCTCATGGTCACTGCTGTCCAAGTTGCCATCCAATCATCTCATGGTCACTGCTGTCCAAGTTGCCATCCAATCATCTCATGGTCACTGC
>NW_017728906.1:26699248-26713365 GCF_001723895.1 Crocodylus porosus
TCCAATCATCTCATGGTCACTGCTGTCCAAGTTGCCATCCAATCATCTCATGGTCACTGCTGTCCAAGTTGCCATCCAATCATCTCATGGTCACTACTGCCCAAGTTGCCATCCATATATGAAATGGTGTTTCATTTTAACCACGGGAAAAAATGTGGATTTTGGGTTACATTTTTCAATCCAAAAATTGGGGATTATTTTTATCATCCCTGATTATCAGGCTCAGAGGGTAGTTGTCAATGACTTGACTTATTGGGAGCCAGCATCAAGTGGAGTGCCTCAAGCTTTAGTCCTGGGGCCAGCTTTGTTCATATTTTTGTCAGTAACCTAGAACATGGGACGTAGTGCACCTTCAGCAAGTTTGCAGATGACACCAGGCTAGAGGAAGTAGTAAGTCTGCTGGAGGGTAGGGCTAGGATTCAGGTAGACCTTGACAAAATGGAGGATTGGACCAAGAAATATGTCATGGAGTTCAATACGGACAAATACAAAGTCCTGCACTTACAATGGGACGTTCCCATTCAATGCTACAGGATGGGGACTGACTGGTTAGGCAGCAGCTTTGCAGAAAAGGACCTTGGGTTTGAGGTGGACAATATGCTGGATATGAGCCAACAGTATGCCCTTGTTGCAAAGAAAGCTAACAGCATGCTGGGCTGCATTAGTAAGAGAGCTGCTAGCAGAGCAAGAGAACTAATTATTCCCCTCTCTTCAGCACTGGTGAGGCCACATCTAGAATATTGTGTTCAGTTTTGCACACACACTCCCACCCCTCCACTACTGAAAGGATGTAAACAAGTTGGAGATAGCCCTAAAAATGGTTAGGGGGCTGGTGCACTTAATGTATGAGAAGAGGCTAAGTGAACTGGGCTTATTTAGTCTAGAGAAGAGAAGACTGAAGGAGGATTTACTAGCAGCCCTCAACTTCCTGAAGGGTTGTTCCAAACAGGATGAAGCTAGACTGTTCTCAATGGTGGCAGATGGCAGAACAAGGAGCAATAGTCTCAAGTTGAAGCAAGGGAGATTTATTATAGATATAAGGAAAAACGTTCTCAGGAGGGTAGAAAAACACTGGAACGAGTTACCCAGAGAGGTTGTGAACTTCCCATCCTTGGAGGTTTTTAAGCCTTTGGCTGGGATGATCTAGTTGGGGATGGTCCTACTTTGAGCAGGGGGTTGTACTAGACGACCTCCTGAGGTCTCTTTAAATCCTAATTTTCTATGATTCTGTGATTCTATGATAAAATTTAAAAAAAAATTGATTCTTGAATTACACAGCTAAGGAACATTCTAATTAATGTAGAAGATGCTGAATAGATTTGGCTTCCTCCTTTTTAGAAGGATCAGAGAATTTCATCCTTCTAAGCTCTTTAGCTCTCAGGCCTACACATGCATAGCTATTCTATTCAATGAATCTTAATGGGGGCAACAGTTAAGGTCAAACTGATTTTTGATTTCATTTAAGTATCGTAGATGTTTTGCAATACTTTACAAACTGTTCTTCACATTTAATTTAAAAGAAAGTAATAGAAGGTAGGTCTTTTAGTTTAACAAATCACATGTTTGTCAGCTGTTTCTCCAACAAATAAAATCCAAAATAACATCTGGGGAAAGTCCCTTTGACTGTGCTGCAACCATTTTTTTTGTTTGTTTCATAATGTTTTTGTGTGTGTTCACTTGTTGTATTCTATACCTAAAATGAACATGAGAAAGTGCGACCCAAAACTCCAGGAATTGCTTCATGGTGAGAGATTTTACAAATGGCAGGCATGAGTGTGTGGATTATTGAAGCCTGGGTGAAGATGATAGGTAAGCTTTCACCTACAAATGTTTAGTTTAATATGCTAAACAAAATACTTTAGATGGCTCAAACAGGGGCTGTTCAAAAAAGTGGGGTGGGTGGCAAATATGGTGGCAATGCACACTGCCCCAAACCAGAGCTTGACTAGCTGAAGCCATGCTCTGGCTGCCAGCCAAACTTCCTACCACAGCTGCAACCCTGGGAGGCCCCCAGGTTTCTAGGTAAGTCTCCTGGAGCCAGCACAGTTGCTGACCTCAGCCTCTAGTACCCTAGCCAAGGTAACCTGTCATGCACCAGAGTGCCTGTGGCACAGGTTTTCTTGGGGGACAAGTTGTAGCAGCACAAGATGTGCCACTGCTCCTTGACCCCAGGGAAACAAACTCACCTACACTCATCTGGATGCACCCAATAAGACTGGTCACTGCTAATACCTGATCACAGCAGCTTTTGTTGGCCCAAAAAATGACTTGCTCTTTGGGTATGATGACTTCCAAGGTAGGTTTCATTAAGCCATCATTACAGTCACTTGATGTTAGTTTATGCAAGTTAAAACTTGTTAACTTGTGCTAAGTGCTTACTGAGTGTCTCAAAGTAACACTTGCCTCAAGTGGTCTAAATTCTGGACCGTGCTGCATAGCTTGTTAGGGTAACTTCAGTCTGTTCCATAGAGATAAAATGAGAAATGTGCAGTCCTCCAACATCCCAGGAAACACATCTTCCCCCTGCTAGCAGGAACTGATATCAGGTTTTCTTGCTTCTAGCCATGCCCCAGCTTACCAGCCCTCTAACAGCAAGTCAGACTGTGGAGGCAAGAAGTAATATTAACTCTTAATATGTGACTGTTCACAGTACATTCTAACTTTTACACCATTAAACATTCCATAGATTTAGTACAGTCTAAGTGCAAGATGCAGCTTTACCCTAGCAAGGATCCTGGTTTTCTTTGATTTAAAAAAATCCACAATTTTAAAAAAAATTACCTCAACTCCACAGTTTTCTATGATTAAAATGAAATGCCACGTATATCATATGCCATATATAATGTGTGTGTGTGTGTGTGTGTGTGTGTGTGTGTATGTGGCATTTCATTTTAATCATGGAAAACTGCGGATATATATATCATGGAAAAATGTGGATTTTGGGTAGCTTTTTTATATCTGAAAATTGGCAACTTTTTTAAATCAGAGGAAATGTGTGTGTTTGTGTACATGTATATGTGTGTATGTATATATGTACATGTATGTATATATAGTGTAATCAGAGAAAACCAGGATACCTGGCCTTTTAGCTAGTGTTCTAGTCCAGATTTTCTGAGACCTGTAGATCTCTACTTACTGTACCGGTGTCATGTTTCTGTGATAAGGTGAAAGAAAAATGTATTTTGATAGCTTGAAATAACTTACTGTTCCCTTCATAAGTTTATCTGAGGGAGCCTCAGTATAGTTAATATCAGTGGCTGTCTCTCTTTTTGCAAGCATTACATCTGTAATAGACTGAACCAAGTGGAGAGGTAATGATCTGAACTTCCAGTCAAAGGTGATAGAACTGCAGTTCTCCTTTGTGCAGAACTGAAATGGGGCTGGCTTGAGGAGAAGCATGCCAGCCTTAGGAATTTGACTCTTCTTTGATCACACCCAAGTTTATTGTCCACTTCATGCTGAATTATTTTTGCCTCTGCTCCTGCATCCTATTTCTCCCTTCTGTTTAGGATGGAATTGATCTCTTATTAGAAACATTTGTTATACAAACAATATGGTTCTCTCAATACTAATTGCAGAAAATGCTAAATTTAATTTATGAATTTATCCCTGGCAATGTAAAAGCAAAGTTCATTTTGTTCAGCTATGTTTTGGTACCCTATTAAAAGGCCCCCTGAAGTGGAGTTACAATGTAACCTTAGTGCTCCTTCATCAGCAGCATCTAGGTCTTGAACACTTTGTGCTTGATGGGCACTAGTTTTTGTTTGTTTGGTTGTATTTTGTTTTGTTTTTGGCAGACACTGCAATGAATGCCCAGCTTCTCTGCTGTGCTATAGGTGTGTGTACATTTGAGTGATATGCATTGCAGCAATAATGTAGTAAGTTATTCGTGTTGTCAGTCTAGCTCCATCCTCTTTAGAACCACCCTTCAGAAAGTTGAAGGCTGCTATTAAATACTCCTTCTCTTTTCTAGACTAAATACACCCAGTTCTTCTTATACAATACGCGCACCAGCCCCCTAACCATTATATGTTTGTGTTAGCCCCCTAACCACTCTGTGTTTTGGTTAGTTATGCATGCATGGAACATTTCCTTATTTCTAGTTCAATAGATGGCTTTTACTAATTGTTTCAATCTCCACTGGATTGTACTTAAACATTTAAATTTAGCAGCTAACATAAAGACAAAAGAAAAAGTTAAAGGTTTTTATTTTGTTATGACCCATTATGAACACGTTTTTTTTCCTTTCATATGATTCAAAAAGAGGAAGATATCAACAACATTATTTATAAGTATAATACATATTAGGCAAATCAAATTTGGAACTAATTTCTTAAAACCCTGACAATCTAATCTGAAGACTTTTCTATCTCACTTTCTGTCAACATGAGTGATTTCCTACACAAAGAAAACAAAGAGTTAAGAGAACTACTGCATTCTAAACCCCATTTTTGTATCATTAAGAGTGACATCAAAAGCACTTTATCAGCAAAAGCAAAAAGGTCATATTTCTCAACACCCTTCAGGATAGTAGTCTTGTTAAAATATGATCTCATTACTTGAATTTCTTAGTAAAAGTAATGAATTTTACTTATTTTGAAACTTCATAAAACCATTTGACCTTACTTTAAGAATTGTGTTTTTTCCTATTTGCTTGATTCAGAAGATGTCACTTTTATATTATAGGCAAAGAAAATGAAAGGTATTTATATATCACGCCCTAATTATCCAGCATGCTTCTACCAGGATTAATCTCATTAACTACAAACTTTGCTTGAACATTCTGTTTCATAACTCAACAATTAAGTATGACTCATTTTGCCCCATATTTCCATTCTTTACTAAGATACTGGATGAAATATTTCTGTCCTTTTTTTTAAATATATGTATCTCTCTCTATATATAATCTTTCTCTCTATATATGTATACATAGAGAAAGATAGATGTATAGATATATATCTATATATAAATAGATATAAATTAGGGCTCTGCAAAACAGCACCATTTTGTTTTGACTTCCATTTCGCCATTTTGAAGGCACAGTTTTTCATTTTGATTTGTCATTTCATTTCCGTTCAAAGCACTATTCTGTTTCATTTTTTCGAAACTGTTTCACTTTTTTGACCCATTTAGATGTTTGCCCCATAGGCTATAATGGGGGAAACATGAAAATGCCTATAACTTTGTCATTGCCTGCCTGATTTCGATGGAAATTGCAGGGATGGTAGCCCTGTATGAAGGCATAAACTCTGCCAAGTGTCAAGGAGATAGGTACCAGGGTTTCTGGGAAACTGTACCCCACATTGTTCAAAGCAAAACTAGTATCACTTTTTGGCAGCAGCAGCCTGCTATCATCCCATTTGCAGATCCAGGGGCCTGAAGGGCCATGCCAGACTCCCCCTGGGGGCACTGGCCCACAGATGTGTGTGCAGGATGATGCCAGGAAGTTTGGTGCTGCCACTGGCCCCAGCCAGCAGTGGCAGCATGCTGAGATCCTGCACAGTGATCTGGGGGCCTGTGCCCCCTGGGAGGAGACTGGCACAGCCCTGCAGCCCTTGTAGGGGTCACAGGTCCCTGGATATGCATGTAAGATGCCAGCATGCTGCCACTGTTGGCTGTGGCCAGCGACAACACAGGCTTCCTGGTGCTTGGCATGGGCTGCGCCCAGCTCCAGATCCAGCTGGCAGCAGCAGCTTGGTGTCATCCCATGCACAGATCTGAGGACCCATGCCTCCCCGAAGGAGTCTGGCACATCCCTCCTTGAGGGGGCACGGGCCCCCGGATCTGCACGCGGGATGACAGCATACTGGCACTGCTGGTGGGGGCCAGCAGCAGCACCAGGCCTCCTGATGCCCCCCAGGAAGAGCTGGGTGAAAGATCAGGGAGCTGGGGAGTCCAAGTGGAAACTGAAGAAATATTGAGGGACCTGCACGTTCCCCCAGTTCCTGGTTTGATTTCCCCAGCCACAGCAGCAGCCTGCTGAAACCCCGCATGCAGATTGGAGGCCCGCGCCCCCCAGGAAGAGCTGGGGAAATGATCAGAGAGCTAGGGAATCCAACAGGGAGCTAGATGTCAATATCAGAGAGCGGTGCTTCCCCTGTCTTCCCCCTCCTTCTCCTTAGTTTCTGTTTAACTGCAGTAAGCCCAGCTTTGAAAATGAAAACATTTTTGAAAGTTTCAAAATGTTTTGAGTGCCCTCATTTCATTTCAAAAGTCTTTTGAAGCCTTTTGTTTCATTTCTATTTTGCTATTTTGAGCTTGAAACATGTTAAAACAGCTTTGAAACAAAACAACCGTCGAAATTTCACACAGTCCTAATATATGTCTATATCTACTATAATTTTTTCTAATATCTAGGTGTAGCCTAGAGTTGCTACACCTTGGTGTAAAATGAGCTAGGGAGCATGGATCAGAGATAATCCTGCCCTAGAGTGGTGGAACTTTGAGCCACCTAATGAGTGCTTAAAACTAGTTTCAGGTGTTAATGTGTAGACAATTCAGGTGTTAAGAGCTCCAGGAGCTGTCTAAAATTACCTTGTAACAAGGCCCTCAGAAATTCATTACCATGAGGAAGCTTGCAGTGCTAGAGCTTTCCAGAATTCTTGCATTATGAGAGGCCATTACTTCTCAAAAATGGGTTCTTTAATGAGAATAGTAGAAGAACTGTCACTTCAAATTTCCCAGGTTGACTTACCATGTTATGAAGCCTCACATCTGGTTCTTAATAGTCATGTCATATCACATTGAGTCATGCAGTGTATTATATTAGAAGATTGATGCAACAATTTGTGGCATGCCACATCTTGATGTGTCAGCCAAGTAAATAGAGCAGACATAGCTGGCTTTCATTTCTGACTGAATCAAATACATGGAAGTACCAAAAAAAAAAAAAATCATTAATTATTTTAAAATTAATAGACCATAAAAGCTTCTCTTGTTATGCTAAGTCCTAATTATTAGAAACATTATCTTGCAAGCTGTCATGCCTGAGACATTAAAAAAATTGTAGACACTGAAAAGCTTGGATCAGCTGCTGCTAAAAAATTAAAATAAACCATTTTCCAAAGGCTAAAAAAATGTTGGAAACTGCCACCACATTTTAAAGACAATTTAGGATTAATAACTTGAATATCCATGACCAAGAGTTGGGAACATAAAAAATTACTACTAACACATATTATTAGGGATAGGTTTATTCTTGATTTGCATTTGGCACCAAGCAAGTTGAATCTAGTTTTAAAATAAAAGCTAAGACAGTAATGGAGTATAAAGTCTTTAACTTCAAGAGCAAAGCACAGTCCTTTATAGGTCTAATAGGATATTAGCAGGAAAATGGTATTCTTGTGCTTGCTCTCAGTTGGCATAATTCTGTTCCTATTGTATTAGACATAATACACTTATTGACTCCAATATGATAGGGCTGACCATGGGAGCTTTCAAAAGAAAATCACAGATGGGGAAAATGGCATGGATTGTGACTTGTACACAAATTAGTCAGAGATTACTTATCAGGTATTTGCTCTCACATGAAAGCCAGAGTTCAACAAACTTTTACCAGTATGTCCAAGGTATTCACTATACATGACATTCAGGTGCATACATAACTTCAAGCAATTGAGTAATCAACGAGAAGCTGACAGGACTAGTGTATCTTCAGTTTCATGCCTTACAGATTCAGGTCTGACTGGCAAATTATAAATGAAAATAGGCCTGGTTGGTTATATAGGGTACAAATGTCATTTCTTGTGGATGCTCCGTGTAAGTCCAAAATGTTTCCATCTCATATATTGCTTTTGTGTATTTCAACTTGTGTACAATATCTTACATGGATGAAGCCTTCCTGCTTAGCTCTCAGCTGTAGAAAGTAGCAAACACTGTAGCTGTTTAATACATTTTGCAAAGCAATGTGCCTGTCTAAAGCTATATATTTAAAACAATAATGAGTGTCAGAAGGTAAAGCCACATGCAGCTGTTAAATTTTAATGTAGTGTCCTAGATTCTGATTAATTAGATTTTTGAAGGGCATTACTCACAGTAAATCTATATTTCTATTAGGATTTATAGATATATTTTTTCTTATTATACTTTAGATTTTCTGTCATATTACAGAACCTCTCAGAGGAGAGAATAGTTGCTTGTCTTCAAGAGTAAAAGTGTTTTCAGAATCTTTAATTTTCCTAAACAGACTTTAGGGAGACCCTCTGTAACAACTGTAAAAATATAACAAGGACAGTCCAACAGATCTCACAGCTTGTATGTTCTAATTAATTTATCTAATGAACAGTAACTTACAAGGATCTGGTGACAGATACCTTTATTAAAGATGAAATGGTTGGTTTCAGAAAGGGATAATTCTAGCAGCATGGTAAGCTCTTTCAAAAAAGCAATTTGTTCTTGATGAGTTCTGAAAGATGTGTACACACTGAGGTTTTAATTTCCTTGTAACTATTTAGATGTAAAAGTAATGCATATTACAATATCCATTCAGTTCCAATGTATATTCTTACTTGGGAGTAATCTGCACCCAATACAGTATTGGGAAAGTGCAATCTTGTTTTATGGTCTGTTTATACTGAATTCTGGTCAGTTTCTTTGACTTATTTATGAAAAATAATGGTTTTGGAACATTTCGATGCCAGTGAAAATTGCATCTTTAAAATCTCGCAAATAAATATGTGTATTTGTTAATAGTAAAAAAAACCATTTCTTTAAATTAAGCTTCCTTCAAGGAAGAGGAGTGTATCTTGAAGAATTGTCTTTTTAGCCCTCACTATCTTACCTAATGCATTGTACCAGGAAAAGCCTTAAACTAGTCGGGGGGGGGGGAGAGAATAACCTTCAGTACCATATTATGATGAATTGAATTAGTTGCCCCAGTGTCAGGTACAACTCTTGGCTTTTTACACTTTTGTTTAAAACTTTCACTCCATTGCAATGTACTTCTCAAAAGGGCCACTGCTTTTCAGCTTCACTTCCATCAGGAACAACCATATTTCCCCTGTGTGATCAGGAGGCAGAAAAGAGAGCTGAGTAAAAGAATGAAGCAAGAGACCAATGTTGATATGAAAAGGCAACATTTTTGAATGAGAGGAATTCTTTGTGGAGGTCTCTGAAATAGAAAACTTCTTCAGCTGCTGCTGAGAGAACTTTCTTAGTTATAAATAATGGCTCAAAATGAGCATTAATAATGATTTTAAAATACAGTAAAATGTGTGTTAACTGGCATTTTACTAACCAGAATACTCTATTAACCAGAATTTCTAATATACCCCAATACAAAGCCTCACTTTAGCAACCAGAGGCTATGTGGAGTCAATCTGGCATGCACATCAAGTATTTCTGTTGTTTACATTAGTTAGTGATGCTGCCAATAGAGGAGCTGTCAGGAGCCCTACTAGTTGACATCTGCATAGGTGGAGGGAGGAAAAAAAAAATTGGGGAGAGACAGGGACTAAGCACATGTGCACACCCACCAGGCAGGAAAATCTGCGGTGGAAAGGGTAGGGTGAGGGGAAAGTGCTGTGTGTGGGGCAGTGCAGACTACCACTGTGGGCTGGGACTGGTATAACTCTGAGAACTGAAATTTGTAGATAACCAGCACCCCCCTCACCCTACTCATGCTGGATAACAAAGCTTTTATTGTATATCAATTATCTCTCTGTGAATTTTAAATTAAGTAGAAAATGTAAAGTATTTGCATTATGCCATTAAAGAAATAGTTGAATTTTAAAAAGTAGATAAAGCGTGGAACATTTCTTAAAATTAACGGTATCTCTCGATGAATGTATTTGTAAATTCTTAGACATCTTAGTATCTACTCAAAGTACTATAATTTGCAGAAAATATGTTGTACTATTAACGTAAAAATGGTTGAATCTATGCTTTAAAAACAAAACTAAGTATTGCCTTATCACAACCTCTACCTCCATAACATGAATATCAGACTGGAAGGAAAGAATTATCTTCCCTTCCTATTATCTACAGCTCATGAGGCATTTATCTGCCATTATTCCTGGACATTATTCTTGTTTTTATATAGTCCTGTTGAGTGGACTGCTGCAGAGATCATTTTCTCAATGTACAGAAGCCCATAGATATTCTTGCATAGTTTCTCCACTTCACATATTACAACTATAGCATTTATGTTGAATGTTGGCCATTACAGAGCCAATGAAGTATTAAGCAATATTTTACACTAGCTATGAGATCTTATGATGCTAATTTTTCTTCTTTCACAGATGTTTGACAAGATTTACCTTGTGTATTAGCTATTTAGAATAAGGGACAGTAGAAGATGTACAGACAGAACATGATTTTATGGGTACAAACAGACATCGCCCTTGGGTTACCATAACATTTTTGATGGTGGCAAAAGTTGCTAGCAAATGGATAACTTCACCCCTCATCAAGTTCCAAGTACCCAAAAATGGTGCCAAATATAGCTTTAGTTTGTGATGCCTTAATTGGAGGATATATGTTAATGTATTGAGCGCCACAGTAACTCCTTTAAAGGGAATCCTGCAGCATACATATCGTGACTCAGGGTTCACATCTGGGTCTGCCCCTCCATGGTGGTTCTCCAGCTTGCAAACACATGCCAAAGGTTGGGGCATGTCACCTGTGACTGTTGTCCCACAAATTAATGCCCATGAATCCCAGAAATGGCAGTAGCTTAACCCAGCGAGACAACCCAGCCCTGGTATCATCTATAGAGATCAATTAAGCTGATAGCTATGCTTGGGACACATCCCAGAACAGCTGATCCCTTGCCAAAGATAATGACTGTTTTCTAGCCACTCAGTGAAGAGCTTTGTAATCAGAAAACCATTTGGAATGTAAAACAATTATAGTTGTAATGACCTTACAAACCTTGTAAACAATGCTACATACTAGTAGATACTGGTTAATTTATTGATTGTTTCAATTTACCAGGGTAACAGTTTGGAGAATATTTTTTCCCCCTCACAATATAACAATGAAGGAAAGGGCAAGGAAAATAACTGATTTTTATTTTAGTTCATTTCCCTCTTTCTCCACCAGGGTGTTTGCCAATACCTCATTCTCCATCACTTTAAAGTTTTCCCCCTTTTCCTAGCATGAAATTCTGGCAAGCATCCAGAAGGAGAAAGTGAACCAAGTTTGTTACCATGAAATGCTAGGAAATGTTTGTTAACTAAAGGAATGAGAAACATGCTTCAAAAACTGATTTTCTATATAAAAAAGCAAATAGTCATCTACAATGCATGCATTCTGGCTACAGCAAAACTAATTATTCATCCACCACAACTATCATTCATCTATGCAGAATTTTTAGTGGTACTGTTTTCTGTCAAATAATGTAATTTCAGAATGTTTTTCAGGAATGTGGCAATTTTGGTGAACGTGTTAAATGGGAAAATCAAGATGAATTATTTTAACATTCTTCAATAATATCAAAACATTTTGATTCACCTTTTCATAATTTTTGTGACATTTTTGTCTGCAAAACATTAATGTTGCATTATATATTGCTTAACCTTTGTATACATTTGCATTTATGTTTTTAAGTCTACACAAAGCTAATCATGAAAAATAGCATTTTGTTTTGTTTATCACTATCCAAATAAAACATTGTTATGGTCAGTTTTATTTATTAATTTTTTTTGGAATTTGGATCCCTTAGACATATTGATTCAGTATAAATTCCCAACATTTCAAATGTTTGTTTTATTATGGTTAATACTAAATGCACAGAATTGCGTGTGGAGCTTTTTGTGTCAGTTTTTCAGGTAGCTTAATCTGCCTCCTTGCATAAAATACCTGGCCACCATTTTTTTCCTAATTTGAGTTTTATGTGATTCGCTGAATTTTATGGTTTGTTACCATAGATTTACATGGGATATGGTCTTTAGTAGCATAACTAGCAGTGGACAAGAGAGGCATCCACCCCACACACCAAGTTAGGAGGGATGCCAGAATTACTCCTCAGTCCCACGGAGTTCGTGTCCCAGCTACAGTGTCATGCTGGGAACTCCAAAACAGTTCCTGACTGCTGCGGCTTTAAGAATAACAGCATGTGTGAAGGTGGCAGCAGCTCAGCTGAAACTATCTACAAGTCCTGGCATGGGTAAGACTTCTGCCTCCCTCCTTTTGGAAACCATGGCCCCTGAACCCCACTGGCCAACTGGACTCCGCTCTTGAACCCATGTCCTTCTTACCCTTGCTCTCAGAACCCATGCACTCTCTCTTCCTCCCACTCTTGAAACTGCATGCCAACCACCTCTCTGTAGTTTTTGTCCCAGGGGCAAACTCTGTTTCTTAAACCACAATTGGTCTTACAGCTCTTGTACCCAGGAGGTGATTCACTGACTTCAGTGGGGCTCCATTTAAACAAGCGGTTATGCATTGTTGGATGAATTGCATTGTTACAAGGGTCCATCTACACAGTGCCCATTACTGTAAAGGTCCTAATGATCTGTGCAGAGAAGATCTGTGTAATAACTTTGGGAACCTGTGTAAAACTTACAAAGTTTGTTTAGGCTAATCTTCACATGCAGCTGTGTCAGACTACATACACCATTTTTAATGTGATATCTGTCTGTTTTTTGTTGCAGCTGAAATCCAGGAATTACCATAATTTAAGTGCTCAAAAGGTAAGAGATTAACATTCAAAATGTTTATTTTCTAACTGATGAGTACTTTCATGTACTGATCAGTACTTTATTTCAATGAAGAGGTAGAAATTACATCAAAAATCTTTTTACTACATTTCTATTTGTTTTCACTACTCATAAAGAAATAAAACTGAAAACCTTCCAAAACCAGTGAAGGGCTCTAAGAGCCATGCTGGAGCTAGTACATTGGTTGTGGGCAAATGGTGCTATGATCAGACTGCAGGCCATTGCTGCAGACTGCAGGCCAGAAATGAGTTGGGCACCTGCTGTGTGCCCTTAAGAGTCCTGTGCCCAGGGACAATGCCCACTGTTTCTAGCTATTCATATCAAATGAAGAAAAAGTAGAAGGATTAAGTATGTGAATTCTGGCAAGCATCTAGAAAGAGGAAGTGAACCAGGTTTGTTACCATTATATTATCAGGATGTTACTGTCTAGGAAAAGTTTCTGTCTCTCTTATCTTTTTTCACACACACAAAAAAAAAGGCTTTTGAGAGGATGGTACTTATTGAGCTTCACTGTGATGTTCTTGGTTGGGAAGAACAATTGCGTTCAACTAATTTTCTTTAACTCATTTACACTATTTCTTCTGTATTTCTTTCCTCTGTCACTACTTAAAGAAGTGTTCTTGAAGAAGACTCTACTTATTCCAAGCTCAAAGAACCACTAGTTTTCCTTTACATTTCTTTCCAATTTGTAATTTTTCCTCTGAATTTTAAACAATCCATACTAGCAAGTTCAATAGAAACAAAAAAAAGAATAGAAGAGGAACTTGAATAACAAACAGGGCATGAAAACTGAGCTGCTGGAAAATTGACTGGAGAGTGATAACTATACAATACTATTAGAAAAGAATGTAGCTACTTGAAATATTCATATTGAAACATGCAGAATGATTAACAGGTACATTCAGCCGACTTTGTATATAATCTTGTAGCATGAAAGACTAAGTCAAATTATAAATAGTTCTAGATAGACAAGAAAGACTTCTGCTTAACTGATTATGTAAACTATTAGTTATCATTTCAACATAGGTAAGTTTGTAAACCCAGCCTCATTGAGTACAGTAAATTCAAAATGTTTACAGTAAATACAGAACATTGGTCCTGCTTCTTGTTTTAATTCTGAGATATTTGAGCAGAAAAGATCAAAAGCATTCAGAGACCAAAACAATTCAGTTTATTTTAGTCCAGCATCCAAATATTTGATCTTATTCCTAAAGATAAAAACTTTTCATGCAGAATTATCAAGCTGGACAGTTGTATGTATATATGGGTTTTGTTTGGTTTTATTTTGTTTTCATCTTTGATACTAGTCTTATGGTTATTTAAATAGCATTGCTAAAAGATTTCATAGATTTCATAGACATTAGGGCTGGAAGGGACCTCGGGAGATCGAGTCCAGCCCCCTGCCCAAAGGGCAGGAAGTCAGCTGGGGTCATAGGATCCCAGCAAGATAAGCATCCA
>NW_017728906.1:26713465-26724026 GCF_001723895.1 Crocodylus porosus
GAGCAGAGACTCAAGACACCCAATGATATTTAACTATGTACGGGTTTAATGTTACAAAATAATATAAAACCTATAACCATAAACTTATATGTATATAGGTGTGTGTGTGTGTGTGTGTGTGTACACGCACACATGTACATAAGTCATTTACAAATAAAAGTTCACACAGGCAATAGCTCTTTTCAGCCCTGAACTTAGGCACAAACTTACCCTTTGGCCTTGTGATTAGACTGCAACCCATGCCCCTTGATAGGGCCCTCTAGGCAGCAGACAAAGGAGCGCTTAATAATAAAACATCAGGTTAATCAACAAACCAATGACAGAAATATCTGGCAGTGATGGGATGATCATTTAACATACAGAAAGAGGTTACACCAGATAAGGTACACACATGCGTAGATATATAGATAACCCATACAACAAGTTTAGATATAAACAGCTTACAATCCCCTCCTAATACAATGATATAGACTCAGGGTTACAACAAGAACACCAGCAGCATTAGAAACCAGAACACAACAATGGCACAGCAGCTGTGCCCAAAGAAAAAAAGACAACCTGGGGAGGGGTCCTGTTATCTAACAGAACATTATTACCCTCTTTTAGGTTACTCAGCCTTTAACCAGGGGACCACCCATAACAAACAGGAATCATAGACCCCTCTCTATGTCCAAGGGTGAATTGTCCCCTTTTCAGGGGTCTTCCCCTTAGTTGTCAACCCACTGTCCACCCAGCGCACTTGCCTGTGCTCCAAAAGGGGGCACCTGCCTTGTGCAGAAATAGAGACCCAAACTACCTTATGCAGGTGCCAAGGTCCCATCCTCTCCCAGACCCTCACCAGCCCTGTGCGCTGATCCTCCTGTTCCTGCCTTGTGCATGGTTGGATACCCAACTGCCTTGTTCAGCTGTGGTGGCTCCCTTGCAGCTATCTTGTCCTGTGCGCTGCCCTAGGCACTGAAGGCCACCTGCCTAGGGTAGAAATAAGGAAACATGCTGACTTGTGCAGCCACAGAATCCCATCAGCTCTATGGCCCCTGTGCACTATTCCATGCACTGAGGGCCCCACTCCTGCCTCATGCAGGATTGAAGACCCATGCCACCTCATGCAGCCATTGAAGTAACCTTTCATCTTTACCAGCCGCGTGCAGTGCTCTGTGCACAGGAGCTCGGCTCCTGCCTCATGCATGGTTGGAGTCTCTTCTTCCCTCTGGACTCTCCATGCATTGACCTGTGCACTGTCATCATGCTCTTCCTGCAGTGGCTAGGATGCAACATTCCACAACTTCTCCCCATCAGTGGTGTCTTCAGGGTCCTTCTGGGGCAACTGTTGTGCCCCTGCTGGTCAGCTCAACAGCCCTTGCCTTCATCCCTCATTGAAAGTCTCCTGTGTGCTTGACACATGGACTTTTATTCCCTCTGGAGGCTCCACCCCAGATCAGGAATGGACCAGTGAGGAAGCTTGAGGAGTTAGTTCCCTCTCAGGTCCTTTCTTTCACCTCTTCCTGCACCCCCCTTCACCCACTGGAGCACTTGAGCCCCAGGCCCACAGGGTCATGCATGGGAGAGATCAAGAGAGGGAATGAGTGGACAAAAGGGCAGGGGTGTAGCCCCCTTTGTCAAGGAAAACTATGCATCCCTACAAGCTGACACTGGCATCCACGGTGGATGACTGGAGACCCTATGGGTTAAAATCTGTGGGGAAAATGGCACAGGGGATAGTCTGGTGGGAGTTTACTACAGGATCAAGACCTTTAGCAGGCATTTGCCAGGGAATTGGCTGAGGCCACGTGCTCCCAGTGTATGGTTGTCATGGGAGACTTTAACTACCCAGACATCTCATGGGAGGAGCGCTCAGTCAAATCCCAGCGGTCACAAAGCTTTCTGTTGTGCATGGATGACCTCTGTCTGATGCAAGAGGTCTATGGGCTGACAAGAGTTAAAGCATTGCTTGACCTAGTGCTGGCAACCAGGGACAACCTAATCAGTGACCTAATTATTACAGGAAAGCTGAATGACAGTGACCACAAGCTGATCACCTTCACCATCCACTGTAAAGCTGGCAAGTCAGTCAGCAATACAGAAGTCCTAAACTTCAGGAAAGCTGACTTTGACAAGCTAAGGAGGCTAGTAAATGAAGTCCTAAAGGGCCACAACCCAAAGGGGAGGGGCGTTCAGGTTGAGTGGTTGATCCTCAAGGGAGCAATCCTGGATGCACAAGCAAAGTCTGTCACATCTCAGAGGAAAGGCAGCAAAAGGCCACAGCAGCCCCCTTGGCTTTCCAGAGAACTAGCAGACCTCCTGCATCTTAAAAGGAATACTTACAAAGGATGAAGGACAGGAACCACCAGCAAGGAGGAATACTCTGCTCTGGTCCAGATATGCAGAGAGCAAACCAGGAAAGCAAAGCCTGCAATGGAACTCCAGCTAATAGCAAGGACAATTAAAAGTCCTTTTTTAGATATGTGGGGAGCCGGAGGAAAAGCAATGGCAACATTGGATCCCTGCTGAAACTAGAAGGGACAACTGAAAACTGACACCCAGGAAAAAGCAGACTTGATAAATGAGTACTTCATGTCAGTTTTTCACCAGTCCCATTGGACGTCCCTGTCCACTGCAGGACAGGGAGGTCCAGGTGAGGAAGATTTCTTGCCCTCCATCAAATCTGACCTTGTGAAGGAACACCTTGACAGGCTTGATACCTTCAAGTCAGCCAGCCCTGATGGTTTATACCCAAGGGTACTCAAGGAGCTGGCCGGCATCATAGCTCAGCCCCTGGCACAGATCTTTGAAAACTCCTGGTGCTTTGGTGAAGTGCCTGAAGATTGGAAGAAGGCCAATGTCGTGCCTATCTTCAAGAAAGGGAGGAAAGTAGATCTGGCAAACTACAGGCCCATCAGCCTGACCTCTGTCCTGGGAAAGGTCTCAGAAAAGATTATAGAATTGTAGAATCAATGAGACAGAAGAGACCTGGATAGATCATCTAGTCCAACCTCCTGCCATGGGCAGGAAGGAGCACTGGGGGTGGCAGGGGTCATAAGACCCCAGCCAGGTGCCTATCTAGTCTCCTCTTGAAGATTTTCCAGGGAAGGTGAGAGCACCACCTCTCTGGGAAGCCTATTCCAGGCTCTGGTCACCCCTACAGTGAAGTAGTTCTTCCTAATATCTAACCTAAACCTATCCTCCCTCACCTTGTGGCCATTGTTCCTGGTGATTCCAAGGGGGACCCTGGTGAACAGACTTTCCCTGAGTCCCTCCTGGTGGCCCCGATAAGGTTGTAGGCAGCCACAAGAGACTGAAGAGATTCAGGTCCCTCAGCCTCTCCTCATAGGGCTGGCCACGGAGGCCCTCAACCATATGAGTGGCCCTCATCTGGACCCTCTCTAGGTTCTCCATGTCCTTCTTGAAGTGCGGCACCCAGAACTGGAGACAATACTTCAGCTGCAGCCTGACCAGCGCCACATAGAGGGGGAGCAAGACCTCTCTGGACCTGTTACTGACATCCCTGTTGATGTATGACAGGGTGCAGTTGGCTCTGCCTATTGCTTCATCACATTGGTGACTTGTATTCCTCCTGGAGTCAGTCCTGACTCCAAGATCCCTCTCTGCCTCTGTGCTGTTGAGAGGGTCAGCCCCTAACCTATAACCATACTCTTATGAAAGAGGCCATCCGTAACAGACTAGCTGATGGCAATATCCTGAGAGATACCCAGCATGGGTTTGTTGCGGGTAGGTCTTGCTTTACCAATCTCATTTCCTTTTTATGACCAGGTGATCTATCATGTGGACAAGGGGGAAGAAATTGATGTCATATATCTTGACTTCAAAAAAGCCTTTGATCTGGTATCCCACGATCACCTCTTGGCAAAACTGGCTAACTGCAGCCTTGAACTCACCATGATCCACTAGCTGGGGAATTGGCTCCATGATAGAACCCAGAGAATGCTGGTCGATGGAAGTCAATTGTTGTGGTGCCCTGTGATCAGTGGGGTCCCTCAAGGCTCTGTCCTAGGGCCTATATTTTTTTAACATCTTCATCGATGATGTAGACATTGGTGTCAGAAGCAGACTGGCCAAGTTTGCCAATGACACCAAACTCTAGGGTAAAGCATCCACACCTGAGGACAGGAGGGTGATCCAGGAAGATCTTGACAGGCTCATGAAATGAGTGGATGAGAACCTGATGGTGTTTAACACCAAAAAATGCAAGGTTCTCCACCTTGGGGGGAAAATCCCTTGGCATGCTTATAGGCTCAGCAGTGCTACGCTGGTTATCACTACAGATGAAAGGGACCTGGGGATCATGATTGACCACAAGATGAACATGAGCCTTCAATGTGATGATGTGGCTAGTAAAGTGAGCAAGACACTGCCTTGCATCCATATATGCTTCTCAAGCAAATCCTGGGATATCATTCACCCACTGTACTCGGCCTTGGTGAAGCCACAGTTGGAGTACTGTGTCTAGTTTTGGGCCCCACAATTCAAAAAAGATGTAGAGAAGCTTGAGAGAATCCAGAGAAGAGCCATGCACATGATCAGAGGTCTGGAAAATAGACCTCATGATGAGAGGCTGAGAGCCATGGGACTCTTCAGTTTGGAAAAAGCGCAGGCTCAGGAGTGATCTGATGGCCACCTATAAGTTTATCAGGGGTGTTCACCAGGATCTGGGGGAATGACTATTCACCCAAGTGCCCTAAGGGATGACAAGATTCAACTGTCAGAAACTGCTCTGCAACCAATTCAGGCTGGATGTATGAAAGAACTTCTTTACTGTATGAGCCCCCAAGGTTTGGAATAGATTGCTACCACAGGTGGTTCAAGCACCCACTTTGAATGCCTTCAAGACACAATTGGATGTTTATATTGCTGGGAACCTATGAGCCCTCCTGACTTCCTGCCCCTGGGGTAGGGGGCTGGACTCAATGATCCTCCAAGGTCCCTTTCAGCCCAAATGTCTATGAAATCTATGAAAATTCCCCCTCACCACTCATGCTGCACTTCAGAGCCCCACACCTGCAGTCCCATACAAGGGGCTGGCTTTGAAATACTGCATCTGGGGGAAGCTTCTCCCTGTACAAACTGATAACCCTGAGCTCTGGAAATGTCTGGTGGGGGAGGCTTTCTGTGACCAGAGCCTCAGCAGTACCCCATCATCATGGGCAGCACTGGGACTGAAGTTTTTGCTTTCCACAGTGTCAACTCCCCCTTCCCCCAAAAGCCACAGCACAAAGCCCCTCCTCTCATGACCCAAGAGCCCAATCTGCTATCCTCCAGGAACAGAGACTCCTCCTGACTCCACAGCAACCCTACCTGGAAGCATTCAACCCCACTCTGCTAACACTGACCTAGCTAGTACCCATCCCTACTCTGCCAGCACCAACCACCCCCAGAACCCAGTCCCACTACATGATCACCTACCCAGCCACTACCCAATGCCATTGTACAAACTCCTACACTGTCAGCAGCTGACTTCCACTAGAATCACATGACATGCACTGGACCTGGGTCTCCCAAGAAGGGTATTGATCCCTTGGGCTGTTGGAGAGGAAGACTGTTCTGGGTCTTTTGTCTGACAGCCTTAGAGCTGAGAGGGTAATAGGGGGTGTTGTGTAGGGCGGATCATTGTTCCCTGGGCCACCAGCCAAGTGATCCAGGTCCTGGGCTTGTCACCTATCTCCAGGCAGTCTGCAGAGCCTACAAAGCACACTGGGATGCATGTTCTGAGATCCCCTGGCTGCAGTGGTGTAACTAGAGGAGGCGGTGATAGAGCAACCTATTAATGGCATATGTATGTGTGTGTGTACACTTACAGGACAAGTCTTTGTGGACTGAAGTTCACTTCAACATATGTTGTGAAAATACATGCAGAAAGCATAGTATAAGAGGGGGAGAAAAATTAGAATACAAAAGACTAGGCAGCAGAGAGAAAGGGAGAGATTGGGGAGAGGAGGCAGTGCTGGCAGAGACAAGAAAATAAGCAGTAAATCCATAGGAACAGAGGGGTCTCCAAAGCTACAGTATGTAATGGGATAAGAATCTATATAGTCCCTCTTTAAACCATACTTAACACAATCTAGGCTGTGGATGATTTCTTGTTCCATGCTTTCCTATTCAAATTGATTTTTAAAAGTTTGCAGTCTGAAAATAAGTTGCCCTCAAGTCAATGAGACTCTCAAGTCTCCCTAGTCTGAATATAAGTCATCCTAAAGTCTCTCTAGGTAGGTTAAGTAGAGTTACCATATTTCCACTTTAAAAAAAGAGGACACCTGGTGGGGTGGGTGTGGGTAATATGATGGTTGGAGGAGCAGTGATATGCCTGTTCCCTGCCTCTGCCCCTCACTCCCAAACCGCAGCCCGCCCCTGCCACCAGCCCTGCTACTGCCCCTTGCTCCCAATTCACAGTCTTCCACCCCCATGGTGTCCCACCACTGACCCATAGCCCCCTGTCCCTGCCTGTGCCCTGCACTCCCAGCCTGCAGTCCCCTGCCCTACAGTGTCCCTCACTCCCAAGCCACAGCCCCTCCCCAGCCCTGCCGATGCCCTTCACTCCTGACCCGCAACCACTCATTCTCCCTGCAGCCCTGCTGCCCTGAAGAATCCCCCACCCCTTGCCACCTCTGGAGAGATGGGTATCTCCCCTACCCTGCTGCTCACAGGCACCTGCCCCCTTTTCACATCCTTCCCCTTGAACACAACACATGCACGCACATGCACCTTACCTGCATGCAGCTGCCTGGGCTCGCAAGGAGATGCATGTGATGTCCCGCCTCCACTTCCCCTAACCCCAAGCAGCTCCTTGCTAAGGCAAGCCAGGAAGTGCCAGGAAAAACTTTGTGCTTTGCCTTTGCTCAGCATCAATCATGAACATTTGTTGATATTTTAAAAAATCACCCATGCACAGACAGGAGGACCCAAAAAGAGGACATGTCTGGGAAAACCCATCTGGGTATAGTAACCCTGGTTAAAGTGTTTTGCCACAGGCTTGCATGCTTTGTGTGTCAGAGCGGGATTAATTCATTTTTTCACATACAGATCACTTAGTCTGTCCAAAGTAGACAGCAGAGGTGCACTGTAAATGGCTGATGACATATATAGCATTGGTGAAGTTCCAGTTGAATGAATCACAGAAGTTATAATCCATGTGATTCAGTCCAGTAATGATGTGTGTTAGGGTGACTATTTGGATCTTGGGGAACATTGGATTTGCAGCTGAATACAAGACATTAGCCTGTGGCCAGCAAAGCTGCTGATCACAAGGCAGAATGATATATTAAAAATAATTTTGAAAACGCTCAGGCAAGCAGTTTCTTAACAAGGAGTTAAGAGCCCATTGTGTAAGAAGAACAAGATGCAGCCCACCAGGTGTTGTCAGGAGATAAAGCAGAAGCAAGACCTTGTAGATGGAGTCAGCAAGAAACCAGAAAGAACCAAAGGTAACAGAGGTCAAAGTCTTGAGCACGCACTCTTAGCAAAGAGGCAAGTAAATGAATGAAATGAATAGGCAATCCCATGTTAATTAAGTAAACAGTAAAGAGGTGGAGCTTGAGATGGGAGTAGAAATTCGTGGAACAAGAGGTGGGATGAAGGTGGAGTGAATGATAATGAGCATGAACCAAGGTGTATAAAATGTGAAAAGAATTAATGTGCAGTGCAGGTCCCCAGTTTATTGGTCTTCTTGGGACCTTTGCCTGAAGCTACTCCATTCTGAATAAAGCTATTGCGAGCAATGTGTGCTGGTGTTTGCTCCCTGCTTGCTCTGGCTAATGAGTAACGGGATCCATGAGCAATTGGATTGCTGTCTCCCTAGTCATTGGGCACCTCATCAAGTCAAGGTCTAACAATGTGGCCTTTAAAGATGTAGGAGTACAGAAGGCATTTAAGTACTTTGCAAAGCCTGGTGCCCTGGTGAGACTGGTAGTTAGGTAGTCTGTTGCTTAAGAGATACCCTTTGAGGCTGGGGCCTGGTTGCATAGCTTCTTATGATAGAAAATCTCCTCAGTCTTAGACAATGGGAAGCAAGTCTCAAAGAAGCCATACAGATGCACTTTGTTGAGTTGTGAAGTAAAGCACAGATAAATGTGATCACAATCTTCATATAACTGAAGGATAATTACAGAGAGGATGGAGATGGGCTTTTCTCTGTAGCCATAGGGGACAGGAGTAGGAGCAGTGGACTTAAACTTTAACAGGGAAAATTAGGTAGGAAATTAGGAGGAACTTCTTGACTATGAGAGTAGTCCACCATCCAAGCAGACTAGAGAGAAATTGCGAAATCTCCATCCTTACAGAATTGCAGGTGCAGAACTGTTGAAGATGTTTCTTCTAGCACCTCTTAGCCAATAATGATGGATGCAAGAAAGGGTAATAAGCAGGGGATAGATTACTCTAGGTAGCTGCTTCCTATAACACCAGTAATTGAATTTGTTAAAGTTCAGTCAAGTGCAATGCTCTTCCTCCAAAGCATCCACTCCTGCCACTGTCAGACAAAATACTGGCTTGATCTAATAAGGCACTTCTTATGTTTTATTTGGTAACTTGTTTAGGCAATATTTCAAATGTATTTTTAACAAATAAGTTGGCTGGTTGTTTTACTGAGGAAACTCCCAATATGATATGGAAAAATAGAGTCAGTGACCTGTCTGCTTCACTATGTAGCTGAGGTCCTAAAAGTGGCCTGACCTTTGCTATTTTGATGCTTGGTACTACTGTTGAATTATCCATGCTATATCCTTCACAGTGTTTCACTGAAAGGGTCCTGGAAGGTGAAACAATGACATCTGTCATTTAGTGAAGACAACATTTCATGTAATTACTCTTCTAAAAATACCAACTGCAGTGCAGAAAAGAAGCTGGTAAGGATTTATATTCCTTTGGAAAATGTATTTTGGCTTTTCAGGGTTTTTTTTTTTAAATCTTATTCAATGAGACTCTGATGTACTTGGTGATGCACTTGGAACCTAGGGCCAAGTGCAAATTTCACTGTAGCAGCCACATAGTACATTTACATTTTTCTCATGTGCATAATTCTCACTGTCCTGGTCCTGAAAAAGAGAAATTTAAGTACAAGAACTGCAATGAAAATAGCAAGCCTAACCTATTAATGCTGTTGCTCAACATATGTATTAAATTCTGAATCTAAAAACACATTGCCTTGGGACTGATAGGCAGTGTGAACTATGCTTCTATAATAAGCAGTAATGCTGACCTCTTCTAACCCCCATC
Organism: Crocodylus porosus; assembly: GCF_001723895.1. Classification (NCBI taxonomy): domain Eukaryota; kingdom Metazoa; phylum Chordata; order Crocodylia; family Crocodylidae; genus Crocodylus; species Crocodylus porosus. Next base: position 26,722,688 of record NW_017728906.1, read on the forward strand.
ACCTAGGATTTTCAAAATGTTTTCTTCAGCAAGAGATATCAGTAAAATCACCTTCCCCAGCCACCAAAGTTTAATTCCATTGTGACCTTGATACAGCCAGTCAATTAGGAGCAGTTATGTATCCAAAAGAAGCAGAAACTACATCCCACCCTCCCTCTACCCTGCCCCCACTTCTCTCTCCTTGTTCCTAGTTGCAGTTTTTTAAATGAATACTAGTCTTTCCTCCTAAATAAGTGACTCTGCTAGAGAAACTCTTAATTACTAAGATACCCATTGTTTTTTTTATGATTGTTGAGCTATTTCAAGATTAAATTGTCCATCCTGAAATATAAAAGAAGAAAAATTGACTATAAAAATTGCATTAGGATAAAATAAGGATAAAAATATACAACAAAAGAAAGGAGCACTTTCCTCTGATTACTCCCTGAGAGATTAAAAATGGAGAGAGCACCTTCCAAAAAAGAGGAAAAGAAAAAGTTACGTTAGAATAGTCACATGCACTTTTTACACTTCAAGTTTGGCCGTGCCTCAGACATCACTTTGTCTACCAGCTAGTGAGCTCCTGCTTTAGGAGTGATATCACAATAATCATGTCCATTCTTATATTTCTTTAGAAGGGCACAGAATCCCTGGTTTGGAATTTTCTATAGGTGTCCCTCTGGGAACAACATGAAGTTCCAGTGACTTGGATCATGGTTTTACCCTTCAAAACACAGAGGAAAAGGAATGAAACATGAAAATGTCTTTACCCATTATAGACCTTATTTTTTCTTCCTGGTTTAAGTAGCAGGTGGGAGTTGGGGGAGTGGGGTGGGGCAGAGAGCATGCCTACATTGTGCAGTGCAGGCACTGTACAAAAATACTGAGTTCTCTCTAAACAATTGGGTTCCTCTACATTGCATTACTTAGACTCTATATTAGGTCCTCTAGCCTGCAGAGCTGCATACAAGTAAACAGTTTGTAATGTTGCTGTGGTCTTTATGTGACTAAATACAGACGCAGGGAACAAGGTTTATTGACTAAGGAAAATAGTTGAGGAAGCACTGACATCCCAGAGGGGAGGGGAGCAAGGTGTCCAAGGAGAGTGGTTGCTCCTTCAGGAGACAATCCTCCAAGCCCACAGGGAGGTAATCCCAACACAGATCAAAGGGAGCAGCAGGGAACACAACACCCGTGGCTCACCAAAAGCACCTGGGAATGTCTCCTAGCTAAAAGGGAGGCGTACACCCAATGGAAAGGAGGGGACATCACCAAGGATGACTATACTGCAGTTGCTCAGGGATGTAGGGGGGCAGTCAGGAACGCCAAGGCAGAGATAAAACTGGGACTAGCTTCCCAG
>NW_017728906.1:26724126-26750660 GCF_001723895.1 Crocodylus porosus
TCGTTGATTCCAAGATGAACATGGGCCGGCAGTGTGGGGAGGCAGTCAGGAAGGCCAACCGTACCTTGTCATGCATCCACAGATGCATCACGAGCAGGTCCAAGGAGGTGATCCTCCCCTATTATGCAACACTGGTCAGGCCGCAGTTGGAGTAGTACATCCAGTTCTGGGTGCTGCACTTCAAGAGGGATGTGGACAACATGGAGAGGATCCAGAGGAGGGCCACTCGCATGATTGGGGGGCAGCAGGGCAGGCCTTATGAGGAGAGGCTATGGGACCTGAACCTGTTCAGCCTCCAAAAGAGGGGGGGACCTAGTGGCCAGTTACAAACTAGTCAGAGGGGACCAGCAGGCACTGGGGAAGTCCCTGTTTCCCCGAGCACTACCAGGAGTGACCAGGAATAATGGTCACATGCTGGCAGAGGGTAGATTTAGACTAGATATCAGGAGGTGCTACTTCATGGTCAGGGCAGCTAGGATCTGGAACCAACTTCCAAAAGAAGTGGTGCTGGCTCCTATGCTGGGGGTCTTTAAGAAGAGGCTAGGCGAACACCTTGCTGGGGTTATTTGACCCCAGTACTCTTTCCTGCCATGGCAGGAGGTCAGACTCAATGATCTGCTCAGGTCCCTTCTGACCCTACAAGCTATGAAACTAAACTATGACTAAGGTGTCATGTTATTGCTACATTTTACTGAGGGCCCCTCTACACATGAAGGTAAAAATGCAATGGACTTTAATGTGAAATCCATATAACTGCACCTCTACCTTGCCACATGTGCATGGCAGGAGGGGTGATTGTGTGGATTGTGCATTAGATTGTCATCAGACCTTATTACCAGTGCAGGAGGAGCCTTGACTGTCAACCTCGGGGGCATCTTAGGGGTGCCCATGGCAGGGAAACTGCAGTTGCTATGATCTCCCAGATGCAGGGGTTCATGGAGAACCCATGCAGCTGAGAGATCACAGTAGCTACAGTTTCCTAGCTGCTATGGTTTCACAGCCACATGGGTGCATGGGGCACCCCACAGTTGGGAGCCCTGTCAGTTGAGAGCTCCCCATCTCAAGGGTTCTTATGCCCTTCCCTCCTCGCCATCTGTGAGCTCAAATCATCTGACAGGGCTCCCAGACATAGAGGCCTCTTGCCACACATTCAATTACTGGTGTTATAGGAAGCAGCTACAATGTTACTACACATATTATGTGGAATAACTTTGTAGCGTATTCCTCTTTTTATTAAGCCATTAATTGAGTAAGCATGTGACTGGGTGACTACTTAAGGTGTGATTAACTGGCTGGAAGCCTGAGAAATTATACTAACACAACTGAAATAGAATCTTCCTCTATATTCAGGATACAGAAAACAGACTGCATAATTTGGATACTGGCCTACCCCAGAATGGTGGGGTGGAATTTAATTAAAAATATATTAATATCACAAAATTAAAGTGTGAAGTACTGTAAAAATATTATTTTCTTAATTAGTCACCAGTGCCCACACTTGCTTCATCAGACATGGAGGATACAAGACTACTACCATACAGTACTATGCTTCTGTAACACTAATTTTAAAAGCCAATGTAAATAAATTTAATCTTTGTTGTGTCTCCAATCCAGCCTTTCTATATGGTCAGCTCCCAATATTCTGCATAGGCCACTGCTTCTGGTGTTGGTGTTGCCAGATTTGTGGGGTGCATTGTGATCCTACAGGGCATCTCAAGAGATTATCCATGGTTTGGTTCTTCTGACAAACACATTGATCACTTGAGTAGAGTCCCCATGATTTCATGAGAAATTTGCATTTGCCGAAACCCACTACCAACTATTCAAACTCCTGTATAGATGTCATTTGTAGCTGGAGTTGGATGCTAACTCCTCACTCAGGGTAATTCCTCACCAGCTCCATTCAACAGTTTTGTCACCTCATTTCTCCCATTCTTTCTGCTAGAAGGTAGTTCTAGCTGATTCTGTGATCCTGTCAATGGTGTAGTAGAGGACAAAAAGCTATTTGTTGATACAAGATGATGGTGCACTAGTTGATGTCCACATAGCGAGTGGCAGTCATTTTACTCTTGTATCTGCCAGTCAATGTCACCTGCTACCTTCCTCCTGGTGTAAGAGGGCACTATGTGTGTATAGGCAGGAAAAAGGGCGGGCTTTAGGCATCCTGTTATATAATTCTGCATGCGCCATTTAGGCAGGTGTCAGTATGTTTACTGTGACTTAAAAATCCCCAGGTGGTGCAAGCATATTTAGCTGCAGAGAAAAAAAATCCTAAGGCAGTAGGGCATAGGGTAGATGGATGTGCTACCCACCTGGAATTTGTGAGCTTATGCAGAACGTTGTTTCATGTGTTGACTTTGACATTTAATATGTTCTTTTTGTAACTGAGTGTATGGCCTAGTCTTACCCCTAAGTAGACCAGGTGTTTCTGATGTTTGAGAGACTGGTCACCTCAGGTGTCATTCCGCATCCCAGTTCTTGAGATGGAAAGATCAGATTTGGGTTTTGGTAGGTTTGGGTTTAAGATAATTATTTAGGTAATAATCTAACATTAAATAAATGTAATGATCATTATGATGACTGTTGACACAACACGTAAGTCTTTTTTTCATTTCATCCTAGGTGCTACACTAAGTGAGAAACTCTCATTTTTTATACTGTTATATTAGTTTGAAACATATATGGGTTCAGACTCATCATTAAGTTGTTAAAGGCAACTGCCTGGCTACCAAATTCTTGTTTTCCTTGAAAATGCCATTACTTCAGATTCATGGTTTAATTTTGTGGTATACCTGTCAATTAGGAGCCAGTAAACATCCATGAAACAGAAATAACATTAGGTCACCTAAGCTATTCCATCATGGGAGGTTTGAGGTAAGTTTGGTTTACTAATTAAATAAACAAGCATTTGATTTAATGAAACTACTTTTCTTCAGTCCTAAACATTGTAGGCTTAATTTTATGGTAGATTTTCTTGTTCTACAACAACAATGCAAGGGTGATGTTAGGGAATGTTATTCAGGATAAGAAAAGGAAGACAGAGGTTCATATTTGACAGGAACAAGCAGTGCTGTGGGGAAGCATATGAAATATTTATTTTTCAAATTAAGCCTTTGTAGCATGCAATCACTCCAAATCATGTGGCAGGAGGTTCAGAATATTAGCTTCCAGCTTCAAGAAAATAATTCATTCTCTTAATTTTAGATGTAAACTCATTGCTGGTAAACCTCTGACCCTTTTCTCATTAGAATTTTCAAAAGAATTAATTAAAATATCATTAAATATAGTGAGTGGCTGAATGGGTTTCTGAGGGAGCTTCATTTTCACCAAGAGAGAGTTTCAGCAGGGTGCAAATAGGAAGTGTCAGGGGACTAGGTGAAGTGAGAGAAAGATTTGGATAGAGATGAATTAATTTAGCTATGGGAACAAGTACATAAAATAGTTATATGTTTAAAAGTACTTGCCAAAAGCTAATCTGATTTGCTAAGATAAGTGGTTTTATAAAATTCTCGTGACAAGTTTTAAAATGCTAGCAAAACAAGTTCAACTAGGTTGATATCCTGCATCTTACTGCAACTGTTTTTCATTTAGAAATGAAAAGGTAGAATAATCTGTGGACATTAGAAAAATGAGTTTTAATAAATATTTTCTATTATATTCCTGCTCCTTCTCGGTTAAAAGTACAAATGTTCTCCATTTCAAGTGGAAAAATCTTATTACTGGAATATGGTTAAAATAACATTATTCTCTAATTATACTCTATACTTCACTATTCAGGTAATTTTGAGTAATTTAAACAATACAAAGGATTTTATATGGCTGAGTAGCTTCAGTCCTATAGTCTTTTAGGACATTTTTTCTAATGCTTTCTTTTTAACTTCACCTTTCTAACACATTCTGATTTAGGAGGAATAGCTTAATATCTACTGAAAACACTCATTGAAAATACTTCAAATGCCCCGTGTGTTAGATTCAAGGGAATCTTAAAATAAATCATCATTATGTTTTTATATGCTGAGGTATTCAATTTAAGATAATATAGTTGATTGATTAAAACAGACATAGTTCAATATATTTCCAATAAAATATGTGCTTGAGCACTTAGTATAAGTGATGTACCTTTTAACTGGAGATTAAACTATGACCTGCTTGGTGTTACATGGTAACCATAAAATATTTTTCCTTTATAAATGTGTTCGAAAAGCAATCTATTTGGTTGACAGTCTATTAGACCTTCTTTCCCCAGGATCTTTCATGTAGAAAGTAGTACCCAAAGACAGGAAGAAGGCCAATGTGGTGCCTTTCTTCAAGAAAGGGAGGAAAGTGCATCCAGCTAACTATAGGCCCATCAGCCTGACTTCTATCCCAGAGAAGATCTTAGAAAAGTTTATTAAAGAGGCTATCCTTAATGGACTGGCCAACGCCAACATCCTAAGAGGTAGCCAGCATGGGTTTGTTGCGGGTAGGTCTTGCTTGACCCATCTCATTTCCTTTTATAACCAGGTGACCTATCACCTGGACAAGGGGGAAGAGATTGATGTCATACATCTTGATTTCCAAAAAGCCTTCGATCTGGTGATCCCATGATCACCTCTTGGTGAACATGGCCTTGGGTCCACTACGATCTGCTGGCTGGGAAATTGGCTCCATGGTCAGACCCAGAGAGTAGTAATAGATGGAAGTCAATCGTCGTAGTGCCCTGTGACCAGTGGGGTTCCCCAAGGCTCTGTCCTTGGACCCATATTGTTCAACATCTTCATTAATGATGTGGACATTGGAGTCAGAAGCCGACTGGCCAAGTTCGCCAATGACACCAAACTTTGGGGCAAAGCATCCACACCAGAAGACAGGCAGGTGATCCAGGCTGACCTGGACAGGCACAAATGGGTGGATAAGAACCTGATGGTATTTAACACTGAAAAATGCAAGGTTCTCCACCTTGGGAGGAAAAACCTGCAGCATCCTTATAGGCTGAGCAGTGCTACACTGGCTAGCACTGTGGAAGAAAGAAACTTGGGGGTCATCATTGACCACAAGACGAACATCAGCCTTCAATGTGATGCTGCGGCTAGTAAAGCAAGCAAAATGCTGGCTTGCATCCATATTTGCTTCTCAAGCAAATCCCAGGATGTCATTCTCCCTTTATGCTCAGTCTTGGTGAGGCCGCAGCTGGAGTTCTGCAACCAGTTTTGGGCTCCACAATTCAAAAAGGATGTGGAGAAGCTTGAGAGAGTCCAGAGAAGAGCCATGTGCATGATCAGAGGTCTGGAAAACAGACCTTATGACAATGGGCTGATAGCCATGGGGCTCTTTAGCCTGGAAAAGTGCAGGCTCAGGGGTGATCTGTTGGCCACCTATAAGTTTATCAGGGGTGACCACCAGTATCTAGAGGAACGTTTGTTCACCAGAGCACTCCATGGGATGGCGAGATCAAACGGTTATAAACTACTGCAAGACCATTTCAGGATGGACATAAGAAAGTATTTCTTTACTGTCCAAGCCCCCAAGGTCTGGAACAGCCTGCCATAGGATGTGGTTCAAGCACCTACATTGAACACCTTCAAGAGTAAATTGGATGCTTATCTTGCTTGGATCCTGTGACTCCAGCTGATTTCCTGCCCTTTGGACTTGATGATCTTCTGAGGTCCCTTCCAGCCCTAATGTCTATTAAATATATGAAAATCAATGTATTTTATGAAAAAATAAAATAAAAATAATGCAATTTGATCCAAATGTTCATTTTCCCCCTTCTCCAACCCCTGCCTCTGACAGCAATGATCAGTTCCCCCTTTTCCTGCTGGCCATGGTGCTGGCCCTGCTGGTCCCAGCAGGCACCCCCCCACACAGGCCACAGAAGAGCTTTGGACCTGACAGCAGAGGGCAGGACACTGGGTGTGGGAGGCCCTAGCTGACCATATCCTCATGCACTTCCCATTCTAGCCTGCCTGCACTGCTGCTCGTGGACCCCTCTCCCCCTGCACCACACTCACTGCAGACAAGTCTTTATTTCACTCGCATCCAATAGACACCCCTCATCTCCCCTCCCTCCTGAAAACAGAGTCTCCCTTCACTCTCCATCCCCAACACACACAGCCCCTCCACCACCCACCCCATCCTCCAATAAAAAAAAACCCTCTTCCTCATGGAAACTAAATATAAGGTATGTTTTTTGTGGAGTCCCAGAGTGGGGTGTCTATAGGGCAGAGTCCAGGGACAGGTGGCCAGCACCTTGGCATCTGGCTACTTGTCCACTGGTCTGCACACCACAGTGAGCAGGGGGCTCGTCCAGGGGTGATAGCACCCAGTGCTCCTTCAGGGTGGACAGTTCCCCCTCCACCTGGGAGCACAGACTGATCAAAAGGTGGCAGGGGCTGGGGTGGAGCGGGCCGTCTCCCCAGGGCAGGGTTTACCACATGTCTGGGGCTGGTGTGGGCACATATCTGGAGCCAGTGTGGCCATCCCAGCAGGTGAAGGCATCCAGCTGTGCCTGGTGCCCTCATCCAGTGAGGCACAGTGTGCAGGCACCTGGTTGCTCCCCACCCAAGAAGAAGCTAGTGCTCTTGATAGCCAGTGATATGGCTGTCTATTCCTCATGTCTGGCCCTGTGTTTGTGCAGCTGCTGAGGTTGGTGCTGGCTAGAGTTCCTTGAGATCCTGGAAGGAGCAGCCAGGGAGCTGGATGGGTCCGGATGGTGAGCACCTGAGGGTCCCTCCTCCAGTGACACATCACCAGAGGTGCCAGGGTGGGGCAGAGGCTCAGCCTTGGTCCCAGGACACCAGAATACAGGTCAGCTGCTGCATAACAGGCATGGTCTTGCAGACACAACCAGACTAATGACTGTGGTCAGTAATGGCCACCTGACATGCCTGCAAGACCTTGACCTACATGCGGCATTCCCATACTGACCGATTGTGCCCTCACTCGAACATCCTACCCAACAGGGCCTCCTAAATGGGAGCAAGTATGCCAGTTCCAGCAGAAAATTAAACCAACTCCAGCCAGGTAAAAGTGGCTCACTTCTCCCAAGGGAACAAATACATGTACACTTACCCTTCCAATAGAAACTGCAGTGAGGTCCTCCAGCACCCCAGTGTACATTGCTCTGATTTACTTCCCCATCCTGCTCCAGGGAGTCAGTCTGTGACTCAGATTGGACTCCATGGGCACATCCAGAAAATCAGAAGTGTGCATTTGCAGCAGCACAAATTTGTACTGCTACTTTGTGCCACAGGGCATGCATATGCCCTTTGCGACAGGACATATTGTCCAATTGTGGGCAAACTACCCATGTCCAGCTCCTCCTGGCTTCTGGCCAGGCTCCACGTGCTGTGGTGAAGTGCTGGCTGGGGAACAAGGTGCTTCAGTGTGGGGCTATCTGGCAGGCAACTCCAGCAGCACATTGAGATAGGTGAGTCCCAGCCAGCTGCAGAGCAGAGTGGGTGGCTGGGTCACAGTGTACCTAGAGATGGGCTGGCTGCTTTTGTCTCTACATGTCTGAAAACAGGGGTGCTGCTGTGAAGCCCCCATGCTGAGGCACATGGAGAATGAGGGAGCAGATGCCCTTGGCTGCCCTGAGCTGCCTTCTCCTCTGTCTCTATGTGTTGCTCCCCAGCTGCCTGGGGTGCCACATGCCTCAGCATCAGGGTACTGCAGTGCACAAAGATGCTTTGCACCACTTCCTCCCCCCCGCCCTTTTTTTTTACTATTGGGAAATCCTGGTAGTAAATTTTGCCCCCACACTAAAATCATCAACCACCCATGGTTTAATAATGCAAAGTGTACAGTTTGTGGTGCCACAAAGAAACTTGCAGTGCTACAAACTGCACGTACCTGCATGTGTGGATGCAGCCCACTGCTTCAGCCAAATATGAAGCAAACCTTTTCCCCTCACTGTCTTGAGGCCAGGAAAGCCCACCCCTTTTCAGCAGCTTCACATTATGCTCCAGAGATGCAGGGAGTCAGATTGATGAACCAGCTGTGTCCCTTGTATGTGATCCAGACCCCCCACACTCCCAAACCCCTGAGACTTAGATTCATAGGCCTTCAAGACCCAGGCTCCCATACAACCAAGACCCAGACTTGGTCCCAAATCCATACTGAGAAATTAACACACCTGCAACTAGCAGATCTCCTCTGTCACTGTCTTTCAACAGGAAGGGAGCAGGGATTGTGAGGAGGAGTTCCCCAGGGGACATGGTCACCTGGGGCAGCCAGTCTATCATTACTGCCTTGTAAAATCAGATTCTCTCAGCACCCTTCAGCAGCGCACTCTTATCTGTGGTCTGTTAGCAATACAGGATATCTGTGTGACACCTGACCAGCCTAGCTTCTCTGATGTTTGTACACTGCTGTCCTGGCATGTTTTTCTTACCAGAGGAACACCCTCATAAGACTGTGTGATTCATTTGAATGTTTGTATGCACCCTGAATATTCATTGAAGCTGGACTTGAATCTTGGTTTCCCATATCCCAGCAAAATCACTTAATTGTCGAGTTACAATCACCCTCTTAAAAATCTATCTGGCCAAATGCTTTCATAATTATATTACAAGGTAGAGCTAATTTCACCAAGAAAGACTGAAGGAAATTAAACCTTCAGCACCAAATGGGAGCCAATCATCCAACCTCAGCATGTTATCAAACACTTAGCTATAACAGAAGTGGGAAGGAGAAAAAATGGTAGTAGACAGAACAGACTGACTTCCTCTGTAGGCTTCGTCCAGATGAGCACAGTCATGAGGTATGTGGCACCACGGACATGTCCACAGTGCCACATACTGCACATGCAGCTGTTTTCTGTGCTGCAAGGTAGCACTGTGTGTGTGTGTGTGTGTGTGTGTGTGTGTGGGCAGGGTGAGGGAGGGGATTGGACCCTGCAAGATCCTGGGGTCAAAAAAACACAGAGTGGCACACATGTAGGGGCAGCATACACTGCCCAAAACCGGAGCCTGACTGGCCAGGGCCACACTCCAGCTGCCAGCCAGACTCCAAATGGCAGGATCACCACTGCTGCAGCCCCCAGAATCCTAGGTAAGGCTACTGGGGCCAGCCCAGTGCTGGCCTCAGCCTTTCCTATCTAACCCATGGTAACCTGCCACCTGCCAGAATGTGTGGCACAGGTGTTCCCCAGGGACAGGTAGCAGTGGCACAAGCTGTCATCTTTTGGTAAACTGGTACCAGCCATTTTCTTTGTTGTCTTGTTTCCATTCTTTATTTTGAAAACTTACTTTCTCTTCCAAATATATTTTTTCTCTTTCTTTCCCTCCCTCAACTATTATGATGCCAGACACTGAATCCCTCATCAATAGAATTACCTACTGACTTTTTCTTGTTTACTTCTCAGAATTACTCTTGTGAAACCAACCATCCTTTCCTGTTAAAGAAAGGTTTGCTATTAGTCATTGTCTCATCTCATCTTGTCCTTTTTTCTCTGTAGTTTGTTTTCTTAATTACAGTTCCTTAGTTTGTTCCTTGCTGTTATCTAACTTGCCTCTTATGCAAGGCATTTTCTTACAGGAACTATATTGAAAAAAACCAGACAAGGTAGGATGTGACACTTAAGCTACCCAGAAATAGGAAACCAGTTCATGGGCCTCTGTTTACAAAGCAAAATCAGGGAACAGCAGAAATGGATAGAGCTACTGTAGAACCCAGATATTTCATAGTGCTAAGCTTCTTACCACCTCTGCCACTTCCCCACTCTTACAAAGATGAGCATTTTCAAACCTTTTGGGGGTATACAAAGCTTCAGTAAACATCTGTGTACTGCTACTGAAGTTCTACAACTGTTTTCTGTGGCTTGTGGGCATTTTTACATGTGCTCCAGGAGGCACAGGAGGGTGGGCACTTTAATTAGTGAGCGCTTTTAATAAAAAGTGCTCAAGCATCATGTTTATTAGTGTCCCCTGCTCTGAAAGATGGTGGTGGGCTGCTTTGAGCTAGAGTTCACTGAATGAGCTTTAGTTCAAAGTGCCCCACCATAGGCAGATTAATGCATGGGCCAGTGTGGCCCAGGGACCCCTGCCAATCATGGACCCCACAGATGCCTGAGTTCATTTGGGAAATGGTGGGTTTCCCCTTACAGGCAGGCAGTATTCCAGCCTGCAAGGGGTCCTGCTTAGGGCTTCTGAGAGATGCAGGGGCAGCATCAGCTTCTTCTGAGTGTGTGGACTGGGCTTGACTGCTCAGGGAGTGCCACACCTCTGGGGGCAGGAGTGGGTTGTGGGGCAGTGGCAGCAGCACTGGGATGGATGGCTATGTGGAGGCAGGACTAAGGTGAATTTTGGGGTAGCTATAGCCCCCCTCAAATCCCCTCTAGCACTGCTCCTATGCATGTGCATGGTCACATATGGCCAGGAACACAACCAGGCAGCCAGTTCCCTAGAGGTAAGTATAACTGGGGGGGATGTGGGTGAGGAAAGGAGCATGGGGATGCAGATTGAGGCTACCCTTAGGGTGGGAGTGGGATAGGGATAGGGGCAGGGGTGGGTGGTACTACCCATCCAGGGAAGAGCGTGAGACCTAAGGCCGGCATGGAGAGCATGACAGAGTTACATGGTGCTCATTCAAGAGTTTCAGCGGAGAGGAGAGAGCCCTAAGTGCTCACAATGCTATGAATTTCCAGCACATTGGAGACAGCTCCCTGCACATGTATATAAGCCCTGTATGTCTAATGGTCTTACTATTCTGATCAGTTGCACTGATGATCTATGGGGATCAAAGAAACACACCTTTTGAAGAAAAAGTCTCATACTGCTGAGAATTTACCCTGGATTTGGGAAAGGGAGATGAATTAAGTGGATTGTGAATCACCTAGGTATGAATGATCTTGGTTGAGTGTGAAAAGTGATTGAGAGAAAACAATGAGAAGTCATCTACTCAGGGAAGTACATAACAAAGATGCTGATAGAGTGTGAAAAACAAATTAACAGAGTATAGTGGGGTTGCCAGCAAACCCAGCTCAAATTAGTTCTTTAGCACTTTAGACTGTTACTAGGACCAGGTTTTCTCTGGGATCAGACGCACAGGATATTTTCCTGAGTTCTTCTGCTTCCTAGGGAACAGCCAGAAAGCAAAACAATCCTAAAAAGTCCCATTTAACTCAGTCCCAGCAAGATGCACTTCAAAGCCCCAGGTTAATCTGCACAACAGGGCTCAACTGCAAATATAAAATCATCCAACATAAATACTTCCAGCATGGACTAGTTCTCATCTTCTAGTCTTCCTTTGAAAAGTCTTCCCTCTCTATGCAAACGTTTTCCCCTCTAGGTTCTCCCCCTCGCTTCCTCTTCCTGTCTTCTTTTATTTCTGGGTCAGCAAGTCAACTTCCCCTCATTTACTGATTAACTGAGCCAGCTGCAAGCCCTTAGGAAAGTGCCATGTTACCAGCTGACTAATTGTTCAGGGCTGCGAGCTTGTATCCTACTTTACACAGTTTTAATATCTTTTATTAGAAATGTAAATAAATATAAAAAAAAGGTTTGTTGGGAAATCTCAAAGAAATGTTTGTTTAATTTTAGGTGTGACAGGGTGGCTGAAGCACCCTGCCATGGGAATGAAAGGAGTAAAACAAAAGAAACTTACTGAGAGATGGCATGGAAACTGCGGTGAGCCAGGGTGGGAAAGATGTCATGCCCCAACTAATTAAGGGAACCAGCTGGGGTCACAACAGTTCAAAGTCTGCCACAGCAAGCCCAGTTCCCAGGGTTCAAGTCCAATACAGGGAGAGTGATGTGGCCATAGAAGGAAAAAGCCACTCCAAAAAGTTAAAAGCGAAACAGCTAGGTCAGGAAGGCAGCAAATGGGATGCTGCCACAATTGACACAGCTGGCCAGGAAGGAAATTCAAAGGTATGCCAAGGGAGCATCCGGGGTCAGACCGAAGAAGAGGGGAACAAGGTGAAGAAAGGGAGTGAGAGCCAGTGAGAGAAGGAACTGACCCCAGGGCTTAGAGGAAGGCCCTGGTCCCCCAACTTACCTGGTGAGAGCCAGCAAAGAAATGGAGGAGACTGCTCTGTCAGTGAGTCCAGTCCCAAAGGGTGAAGGTAACCACTTCAGGAACTTAGAAGAGAACAGAGACATGGATGAGACACTCAAGGGAGGGGGTAAATCTGTCCTGACCCTGAAGGTAAGGGCAGGATTAGAACCAAGAGGTGGCTGTCTTGGGACATGTGCAGGGAAGAATGGGGCAAGCAGTCAACTTAGAGGAGGACCCCTCAGCAAAGGAGTCCATAAGATTCAGAGTGGATGCTGAGTACCATAGGTGAGCAACAACACACCTGAAACATCTGCTGTGGTTAGGGCAGGGGATGGGGATGGTGGACCCCTGTGAAAATCAGCTGACCTCTTGAGCCTATAACCAATCCTTTTGTCTCTCACAAGTGTTTTGGCACCTCTCAGTCTAACATCAAGGCGTGGCAGATAATTTTTTGAAGGACAGAACGCTACTATTCCAGCAGAGACAACTCAGCTCTAGGCAGAACTCCCCTGACCTCTTACACTATGGCATTCATTTTTCTCTCCTTACTAATAATCGTAGGAAGCTGGGAGGTGAAAAAAAATAAAGGAGAACAGTAGCTATTTAATCAATGCCTTTCTTTTTCTCCTTTTCCTTCTCTGCTTCCTTATAGTAAACTAAGACCTCTTGAATACTGCAATTTTAATTCATCAGGCACTGTTTCAAGGATAAGGCTAGAGTTTTCTTAAGATTTCATATTGTAATAGTAGAATGATAACATATAAACACATACACATGTGCATATATTATATGTTATATATTAATTAATTTAAATAACTATATGCTTTATATTATATAGTCAAATAAATACATTATTTTAATGTGGACTAAGAAGTAACTTGGTAGTAATGTAAGCATACATATGGAACTGGTAGCTACTATCTGATGCTTCCTTGGTGATTTCTCAAATGACACCTAATCCTGCAAGGCTGCTGAGCAGATTGCCACAAGGGGAATTTACAACAGTGTTTGGTATTAGTTCTTTAATTATGAATGTAAATAGACACTAGGGGTTATGTTTAGAACATCCATTTGTGTCAGTATCTTAAGATTTATTGCGTGTTCATTTTACTTCATAGCCACTTAGAAGGAAATTATTATGCAAATTATTACAAAGCAGGGTAAATAATTCAGGGGACAGTGATGGAAAATAAATCCATTAAGATCTATAGGTGAAATCCCATCTCTACTGAAGTAATTGACAATACAAGATTGACTTTTGTGAGCCAGGATTTCACCTCTAATGCTCATACAGGTAATAATTATATATATATCTGTAATACCCACACAATTCACGTCTTATAACAATGATTGGAGTGCCATAAAGATTGTAGAATAATTTCATTAAAATAATGGTGCTAAGTTCTAAAATTTCTCATGTGGATAGGATAGTATCCACTCATGGCACCACTTCTTTGTAGTTTAAAAAGGAAACTGCCTTAGAAAAGTATATGTATTGCTTATGGTTCATATTTGGTGACTTTGGAAAAAAAATGAATAGTCTCTTCCAAGGCGTAATATGTTGAATTCTCACTCACACATAGTGGACACATCTACACAATATGCTTTACTCGAGATTAGAGCAAATTACTACACAGTAAGCATCACCTTGAATTGCTGAATCGAATCACTGTCCCCCAAATCACCCTAATCCGGAGCAAGTACTAGGCACTTTGCACAGGTCTATTTGATACCTGTAAATACAAGTAGCAAATTTACTCGGAAGTAATTGATGTGCGGTATGGCATGTGCAGACAGCCTATCAACAGTAAATGTGCTTCCAGTTAGCCGAGCACCAGGGGGCGGGAGATTGGTCTCTGCCCCCAGGAGCTGCATGCTGCCAAGGTGGGCTGTGCCACCAGAGCCCAGTTGGTGATAATGTCCCTCTACCTTGGCAACAGGGAGCTCCCAGGAACAGGGCCCCATTCTCACTGTCAGCCCCTGGACTAACATCCAGGGGGAACATAGACCTTCCTCTGGTTGTTGCAGAGGGTTTGTGCAAGGCTGGTGGGGTGGGAGCAGACTCTGCCATGAGCAGCAAATCTCTTATTACTTCCCCATATGTGTAGATACCTGCCCGGTGTCTAAAGTAAACCCACCCCAGAGTATTTGCACATGTAGATACATCCGCTTAGCAATAATTTATGCTTGTACTAAATTAACAAGTGTCTAAATTCTTCACCTTTTGCAAAACAGATTCAGCCAAAAACTTTTCTATTTCCTTGCCTTAGCCAGTCTGTTTTGCATTTTCTGAACATGCACTTTCGTATCCTCCTTCCTTTGTAGCTATGAAAATGAAGAATTTTACCTACAGTTCATAGGTTTAGATCACTCTATTTGAACATTCTTATTTATGTATATTATTTCACTCTTATTATTATTATTATGGTTAAGTATGCAGTTTCATTTCTTTTCTATGTCTTGCTTTTCTCCCTTTCCTTTGTGAACAACAACAAAAAGTTGATATATACAACAGCACCTTCTCCAACATATGTTACATACTAATGAAAATATCTGTGCTGTATGTGGAAAGATTTAGAAAATGTCCTTATTATATGTAGGGTAGGATACAACCAATAATTTGATATATGTTGGTCCTGATTCTGAATTTCTTGATTTTATTTTGAGGTTGCACGGAAACACTAAATGGGTGTAATGTGTAGCTTTCTACTTAATATAGTTAGGGCTTCTGCAGGTTTGCTCTTCTGTCATCTTTTAGAAAGATAAGACTTGAATTGTTCACACACGTCCTCTGTTCTCTATCTTCCAACAGGCTCTTGGAAGACAAGCATAGGCAGAGTTCAGTACAGTATGTGTGTGGTTTCATGGAAATGGTGGCAGAGAATTGGAATGCCAGTTCTACAACAGCTGAATGGAGAAATAGCGAACAGGAAGTAGTCCCAAGTGGTCATTACCCAATGTAATGACCTAAATTGAAATTTAGCAAGGAAGTCAATGAACACAAGATTAACCTTATTGCCCCTGAGAGACATTATTAGGGACCTACCAAATTCATGGCAGAAGTGGGGTGCGCTGGGGCTCCTTTAATCTTGCAAGTTCCTCCAGGCTTCCCTGCCCAAGATGACTGGTGGAGGGGCCCCAGTTGCAGCTCAGTCCTGATCAGCAGGGAGGTGAAAACTTTGGTTTAAAATATGGATCCACTTTTTATCCTGCCAATGATTGGCTGAGGGACCCCAGCCAATCCTGCTGTTTACTGCTGACTGGTGGGGAGGCAAAAATGGCACCATGCGCAAGGTGTGCTGAGGGGAAAGTGCAAGATTAAAGGTGTCACTTCACACTCCATTTCTGCCATGAATTTGGTAGGGCCCTAGACATATTTATAGTGAAATTTAACATGTTTAATCACAACAGAAATCACTATGTGCCATACATGCAAGCATCTTATGGTACAGTAAAATTGCAAACCAGTCACAAAGATATTCCATGTTTAATGTTTATAGACATTTAATATGGAATATCTTTGTGGCTGGCTTGTATTGTGCTTTAACTTGAATGTTGGCATGAACATGCTGGGGCAGGAGCCTTTGATCAGGGGACTGTTCTGGTGCTTCACCTGTACCACATGGTTTAAAATGTCTGGGGACACAGGCTTCATTGCATGGCTTTCAAAGTGCAAGAGGTGACTATGTCTCTGTCCCACCCCAGGTCCAATAGACAGCTTCCCCCTGCCACTTTGAAAAGTATAACAGTCAAACCTTAGGGAACCAGTTCCATAATACCAAGTTGCACATGCATTCAAGGGACCAGGGATCGTAATCCCAGGCTCCCTTCATGCTGATAAACTGAACAGCATGCCCTGCAGCCAGGCATCAGGGAAACAGTTTGTTGATGATATCATGGGCTGCCCCATGAACCTTTAAAGGTCCAGATGAAAGATGATCCCTGGATCCAGGACCTGAGCCCAGGTCCCCAATCCAGGGGCTCCCCCATTCCAGCAGGTCAACAATAGGATGCAAGTAATTATATCCCCAATCCCAAAAATTATGACCTGCCATGTATATTTGATATGGAAAGATGCATGATTTTGGGGATCAGGGATAGAAATTACTCACTTCCCATCCCTTAGTTAAATTAACATCTGCTAGATCCTCCTGAAGACTGCTTATGGAATTTCTTATCACAAGTGCTCAGGATTCATATTGCTATATCCTGAGGACAAGGGGGTGGAAAGCACACTGTCCAAGTTTGCTGATGACACTAAGATGTGGGGCGAAGTGAACACACTTGAAGGGAGAAGGAAACTTCAAACAGATTTAGACAGACTACAAAAGTGGGTAGATGAGAAAGGAGGGGGTTCAACGTAGACAAATACAGGGTCCTGCACCTTGGGAGAAGGAATCCACAACATACATACAGGCTGGGGAGTTCCCCGCTTGAAAGCACAGAGGCGGAAAGGGATCTTGGAGTCATTATTGACTCCAAGATGAACATGAGCTGCCAATGCCAGATGACAGCCAGCAAGGCCAGCCATACCTTGTAATGCATCCAAAGGTGCATCTCAAGCTGGTCCAGAGAGGTGATACTCTCCCTCTATGAGACTTTGGTCAGGCTGCAGTTGGAGTACTGCATCCAGTACTAGGTGCCACACTTCAAAAGGGAAGTGGCCATCCTGGAGAGGGTTCAGAGGAGGGCCACTCACTTGGTGAGGGGGCAGCAGGGCAGGCCCTATGAGGAGAGACTGAGGGACCTGAACCTGTTCAGCCTCAGCAAGAGGAGGCTGAGGGGGGACCTGGTCACTGCCTACAAACACAGCAGAGGAGATCAACAGCAAATAGGTAGAGCTCTTTTCTCCCCAGCACCACCTGGGGTGATGAGGAACAATGGTAGTAAGCTGGAGAATAGGTTTAGGTTAGAGATCAGAAGACAATATTTTACAGTTAGGGTGGCCAAAATCTGGAAACAACTTTCCAGGGAAGTGGTCCTTTCCCCTACCTTGGGCAAATTCAAGAGGAGGTTGAATGATCACCTGTCTGGGGTCTTGTGAAACCAGCATTCATTCTTGCCTGTGGCAGGAGGTCAAGCTAGGTGATCTATTCAGGTCCCTCTTGACCCTAGCTATTATGAAACTATGAAAGTAACCACAAGATTGCAACTCCCATCCATGTACTGATCAGGTCTGACTGCAGTTAGGTCATGACAGCAAGCAAAACCTTAACCTTAGGCAATGCATATCAAAGAAACATTATGCTAGCTGGATTTCTGACTTGAGCAGAAGTATTGCCTTTTGTGACAGTTTCCATGTAGAAAAGCTATGGTTATTGTAACAGGGACTCAGGCAGGAGCCTTGTTACTTAGGTAAGATTGGGCCAGATTGACCTGATGACGAAACCTGCCAGGTGGGAAGAATTACACACCTAAGGCAAGTCCGGGTGATTAGCCCACCAAAACCAGCATAAAAACAGTGGTGGGACACAAACTAATTGTTTTTGGGCACCAAAGAGATGACAAGAGAGGAGCTGCAGGGAAGACTCTCCAGGGAAGAGGATCCAGGAGGGAGGATCCACATCACAGCATCAGCCAGAGCCTAGACCCACACTCTACTTACGGGGAACCTGCGGGAACAATGGTGAGTTGCGGGGAAGATCGGAGCCGCAGTGTGAGAAGAAGCCACGGTTTCTGCCACAGGGCAGTGAGAGGGAAGAGGGGCAGTGGGAGGAGCGTCCCTTGCCCAGACCCCTGAAGTTGTGGCGCAGGAGGAAGCCACGGTTGCTGCAGCAGGGCAGAGAGAGCCAACAGGAAGCAAGAGGGGGTGGTGGGAGAAGCATCCCCTTCCAAGACCCCTGAAGTGATCCAGAAAGAGGTAGATCCTGAAGGGAGAGGGACGCCAGGGGCCAAGAGGCCGAACCCTGGCTGCAGGAGAACTAGTGAGCCCGCACACCAGCTCTGCGTGGTGATGGAGGCTGGGCGGCATCCTGAACAAGCCACTAATGAGGCAATTAGTGGCAGGAAGCCCAGCTGGAACCAAACCAAGAAAGTTTTTTCTTTTATTCTGCTCATCCTTTGCGAATGTGGGGAGCAGACAAGGACTCTAATAAAAACTGAGAAGTCCGGAGACTCCCTTTGCAGGGGAAGTGAGAGCAGAGGGCTTTCTGTGGGTACGGACCGTCCCACACAGCCCAAGTGACCAGAACGTGCCCCTCACTTACCATCCCAGTTGTGAAGCCAGGGATCCTCTTCAGAGTACAGGGCTGATCCCAGGAATGACGTGGACAAGTTGCTGCCTCCATACTGGTTTTCTGTAAAAAAGAGAATTAAAAAAGAACACTTAGATTCTGAAATAAACTAAGCATGGTCCTTCTGTGGGTACTAATTAGCACACCATCTCTTTCCTCCCCATTTCCTTAACAAGATCAAAGTCATGGCAGGAGAGAACCTGGGGATCCAGCGGTACCCTGCACGGACACACTAACAGTTATATTAGAAACATGAGTAACAGATTTACTCATATATAGCTTGAATTGTACTTGCTGACTAGTTTAAGTAATGTAGTATCAAAAATGACATAGAAATAATTGTGTATTTTATATATTCTGCCTGCTACTTGACAACATTTTTCCCCCTTTATTTAAAATTATGTTGCCATAAACTCTCTGGTTCCAAAAACAAACTCTCTGCTTTTTCAAAAGCAGGTCCTTTGTCAAGAGGGTTAGGAGTTATTTGGTCCTCCCCACATTCACAACCTCTATTTGTGTGAATGAGCTATCAATATTGTTTTATTCGTATAGTCTTGATTCCTTTCTGCATGGTTCTGATGTTCTGTCTGCACTTATCTGCTTTTCTCATTTCTTTTATTGTAATATAAGATGTAATAGAAGTGGACACACACATTTTCTATGCACACACGGATAAATGTAGGACATATTTCCATGCAAATCGGATAAATCAGAGAGACTAAAGATCAGAGGGTTGTAAATGAAAGCTTAATGCATCTAAATTCCCATTAGAAATGAAAGCTGATGAAAGAGTGCTACATGGGATACACATACTAGAGTGGAATAAAAACATAAAGAGGAAAACACGTGATGTAGATTTTTTTTTACTGTATTTATTGTTAGAAGTAATAATCTTAGATAACTGACTCAATCTAAATGAAGAGTAATTAAGTAAAGAGTATTTTCTTACACTGGGTGTTCTGAATGCAAACCTTTCTGGTGATTATCATTTGAAGTTCTTCTGTCCATACCCCCGCAACAGTGCTGGATGATATACGACAACACTGGGGCTATGAGGTCCCCTTCCACCTCCAAAAGTAAGAATTATTTTAAAAATATTATTCCTATGTTACATCTTAAGAAGTGGGGGTAGAAGGAGTTTGCTTTTCAAGACATTTGTTTAATGTCTCCTTTTCAGTGGCTTTATCTTGTGCTGTATGGCTGCTCTTATAAAAAAGAAATATGGTTCTTCAGAGCTAAGCCTTCCATTTTTGGTTTACTATACATGTGAAATGTCAAGCACTGAATACCATCAATGAGAGAACATTAGTTTGTTTAAATGTTTGTCCTTGACAACTCCACTGCACCAAAGAATATTTAAAATTAGGGGGTTGTTTAGCAATATTATGGAGAAAATAGATACATTGACTAAAGCTGAGAAAGAATGTAGTGATATTTATAGGTATGACATCAGAGACGTTGGGTAGCTGTTTATAATGCTGTAAAAATGAGTTAATCTTGTTTCTTGATATATCTGTGCTTATGATTTGAATTTTATATTGATGTTTACCATCTTTTTCAAATGATAATCCTCAAACCTTTACTCTCTAATCCACTCCTATCATGGTTAATTGGGACTTTTTCTTTGGCATTGCTAAAAACCTCGTATTTAGAATCAGTAGTAATAAAGACTTGGCAGCTTAACATGAATGGAATTCATTTTACACACTGGCTGTTGAAGTGGCCAATGATGGCTTAACACCAGGATTTAGGGTTTGCTGTATGAAGCTAATCTTTTATTATCTATATAGGCAGTTATAAGGATTTAAACAAACAAACAAAAAACCGCAAACAAACCATAGTTTATACTAGCATTTTGCCAGAACAGACAGCCAGGCAATTATGTTACACTTCACTAGCTTATTTATGTATATAAATACACAAACTTATTTATTTATTTTTAAAGGATGAAGTTAAATGTTTCCAGCATGAAATTGGTTGAAGTGTGAATCATTTTTTGTCCTTTGAAAATGACACTCTTTTGAACAGAAGGTGCTCATAACCTAGGTTTATCTTAGCTGTTCCACTGAAGTTCTGGTTGTCTAATATAATTGAATGAATCCAAATCACCCGTGGTGTTTGGAATTTGCAAAATCAAATCTATACTAAGGAAGTTTTAAAAGAACGTTAACATGGCTTTGATTCAGGTCCTGATCCTTTTTTTTATGTACAAGGTTGAGGTGCATTCCTGTTCTGACTTAGATCCAGGTCTTCATAAGAAACTTACATTTTGTTTTGTATAATATCAGTGGAAATAAAATATTTGTGTATATATATGAGCTCAGTTGTGTGTGTGTGTGTATGTGTATAGATATATATATATAATACACACTACTGAGCTCATCCACACTTATTAAACAGACCGGCTATAAGAACTAGAAAGGGACCTGGACATATAAAGCACATCTACATCTGTTAGTATACCAATGAAAATTATTCTACCATCTGGAGTAGACAGATGATCATCTATACAACAGTAGGTTCTGTGTATATATTTGCAGTAAGCACTGTGGCAATGTATCACTAGATGGTGGGGGAAGAGGTACTTGTCTGTTTAGAACAAACAGTTGTCCCAGACTGAAAGGAAAAAATGTCACTTATATTCATGTTATTTTGCACCCTGTTTTCCAGGGTAATTCTATGCTATTATGAATAAGGTACAGTAATATATGCCTGTGTATCACCTGTCCTTTCCTTTTTTGAGGCTTTGTAAAGTTATCATATGTCCAGGCCCTAGAGTGACCTTGACTGTATGAACATTTACATATTGGTCATGTTGGCACAAAAGGCTACTGTGCAGTAGCATCAGAAAAAAATCCATGAGGGGACATAGTGAACAGTAACACTGGTTACTGTGCAGATATTTAGTACCTGGTTATGCAAGTACTAAATGATTGTGCAGTAACAGCTGATCAGTCCACTGCTCATGTAAACGTGACCATTGTTACTTCAAATTAGGCTCATGTTAAGTTGCTTCTTACTTAAGGTGCTACTTGCAGTATTTATAGCTTGACTCTGGTTGTTTTTTTCTTTAAAAGTCTGCTGACTTTTTAAAGCCAGAGTTGTATCCTGACATTTCTCCCCATCTCGTTACTTCTATAACCTCTAATGAAAGTAAAAGTGGTAAAGCTTAAATTCCTATCAAAATATCATGCTAGTAACACTGTACTGTTTTAGCTTATAAAGGAAAAAAGACAGGACTGCTAGGGGTCATGAGCAGTCAATGCTCTGTGAACATGCAGAGTAACTGATGGCTCAGAGAAGAAAGATGATGTGGAGCCTAAGTCCTGAAGTAAGGTAAGTTGGGTTGGCAGTGAAAAATCTGTGTTGGCATGATGACATAATTAGAATGGACTAAGCCCAAAGGACAGTGATGATGTAACAAAGTGTAAATAGGTCTCTCTCTCTTCTGTCTTGAGTCCTTGGAGTCATAAACCAGAATCTTATAACAACGTGATGAGGACACTGTTTAAAAGGTGTAACAGCCTAAATTCAGAAAAAAATGTCAGAAAGAAAAATAAAATGGCAAACATCAGAGAGAAAATAGAAACCTGAAGGAATAAAGAGTAGGGGACAAAAAAGCTACTCGGTGTGTATATTAAAAGTTCCCCATTTCAGAAGCCACAGAATATATGTGTTGTTACAGCCTTTAGTTGCAAAGCTTTGAGCTCATATTGCTTTCTCAGGGAGCCCTGGCTTAACATATTTCCCTTAAAAAACTAGGCAAAACTGGTATAGAAATGCAGAATATGAGCCAATAGTGATGGGTGGGGATTGGCCAAGGAAGTGAATGGACACGGTGGAAGTATTTTCTTTTCCCCTGAACATGATTTCTCTTTCCCTTCCCCCTCCCTTGTATCAAGCACAATTAATACAAATATGCTTCAGAAGGAGGTTGAGGGTCACCAAACAATTTATAAAACGGAGACTAAGGAATAATTGCTAAATGCAGACCTGCATAGGTTCTCATAAATGAATAGTTTACTCGAGGGAGATGAAAATATATGTATTCCCAGGAAACAAGCATAGCCCACTGTTTTGTAGCCTCCTTTATAATAGGAAATTGATCTGTTGCTAGAATGATTGCCAGGAATGGTTTCCATTCAACTAGAGATGGACAAGATTTAAGTAAAGCTACAGGAGAGATAAAATCAAGTTAAAACTAAATTCAGCAGCAGACCATTGCTAATAGTTTTTCCTCAGCCATAGGTGAAACTTCTAGCACTGAGGGACTGAAGAATCTGTCTGTCTAAATAACTCATGGTAAAAGTGTTTTTAACTAGCATGTGATAACTAACAACCTTGTTAATTCCCAACATGGACAAAGGGAATGCAAAGTTTAGCGGGCAAAGTGCTTATTAAAATATATACATGTTAAAAGTATATCACAATGACTAGTTAAGTTTTGAGTCAATAACCTTTTTCCTTCTCTAAGTAAGACTTTCCTATAAACCAAATGAAGCATCACCCAAAAGTTTTGTCTACTCTTAAAATATAACAATTTTCTACAGAAACTTTGGATTGTTTTATTAAGGAAAATACCTTTTCAGCCACAGAAAAGAAGGAAATAATCACTCTTAAACTCAAAAAAGTCATATTATTTAAGAAAAAGATTACACCAATTTTTATAAAATATTGTTTACTAAACTTTATTTTGGTGAGACAAATACAGTTTGAGACTTTTTTTTTTTTTAAACCACATCTGCCTTCTTTTCAGTAGAAATGGGAAAAATTATTTGGGAAAGAACCCTCACCACATCCCCATGGGAAAAAAATAAAACAAACTTAAAAAGTTTTTAAAAATACTCCACATAAAAGCAAGATGGAAAACTTCAGAGTAGTTAAATATATTCAATGTAGTTTATATTTTGGCAACACATATGAATTATGTCTTCGTAATTTTCTGCTACTGGACTATTGAGTATCTTCCGTGCTTTTGGCAGAATGGAAAGCTGTAGCTGATTTTTTTTTTTTTTTTTGTCTCCTTTTCAAAGCAAATAGCATCACCTACTTTCTTTTCACAGCAAGAGCCAAGTATCCGTAATTTTCTTGGCAGTCTTTCTGAGACTTGACAACCTCTACCGTTTCCTATACTAGAGTTTAGTAGACCCTAATTCTATATTACTCAAGTCAGTGGGAACTTTTTTTGTTGATTTCAGGGGGTTTACATTCAATATTTAAAAGAAGAACTTTAGGTCATTAAAGACACCTACCCAGAAAATATACAGAGAGAGGAAGAGGGAAAAATACTATCAGCATGCACAAGTTCCAAAACTGTGAATTAAAATTCAAATAATCTTGAATCCATGCATTATGAAAGTTTAAAAGGAAAACACATTTAAATCTGGCTAGATCAGGCCAAGTACTGAACAGAGGGTATGTAATGTCATTTGCATTGAATAAATGATAAATAGCCATTGGAACTTAAAGCAAGTCTTCAGTGAATTATGTCTACAAAGATAATATTTGCATTTCTGATTAAAAATGATCTGCATTTGCCAGTATGTAAAATGGGATAGATCAAGTATTATGCCAAAAAAAAAAAATCATGTAATCATCTACTTTTGAAACTTCATGAATTTAATCTAAAGGAATAGTTTGAATTCAATAATAAAACATTAAGATTCTTAGAAGTTTCTTGTAGGATAATGCAACATAATTCTCAACTCTTTTAACAATTAAAGCAGCTTGTTTCATGGAATATTTTTATGGTGAGAGTGATTTATTTTCTTACCCTTGCTTCAGGACATCATCAGTATTCCTTAAGGGTTCCATCCCAGTCCTGTTCCCATTTCAAGTTACTACCAATATAATTCCAATGTTTTCAGAGAAGCAGATTTGAACCTGTTTTGCTTTTAGAATTTTCAGAAAATTGAAATAATTTGTATTAAAATGATTTATGTTTATGGATGCAGCAGCAAACAACTTGACTGAAATTATGCTGTTTTCCTAAAGCACTGGTGAAATTATAGAAAGGAACAAGTTTTTTAGGGTATTCTTTTTTCTTGAAATATTTACCGTCTAAGTGGGAAAGAGAAATGATAGGTAAAATAGAATATTTTCCCAAATATGTATGTTTGCTTTTGTGTTTATAAATGAACTGAGACACAAAGGTGAAGTGACTTTCCTAAGGCAATATAGAAAAGCTGTTGTAGAGCTCAGGCTCCTGATTTCTTTATCTGGTGCCTCACTTCCTTCCATTTGAAGCAGTATGAATCCAGCTTTTTTATAGAAGTCCTGTAATGTAGAATTTTTCCATAAAAGATTAATCTGCCATCAAGTCTGGTATCCAATCTTTAATAATGGCTAGTACCAGCTGCTTCAATGGATGGTGCAAGATATCACATAACAGACAATTTTGAAATCATCTGTCCATATAATAACTTTTATTCATAAGTCCTATCGATTAGAATTGGCTTTATGTGAGAGAGTAGGAAGGTTTATACCCTATAAATGTTTAATGTTGTCTAATAATAAATTAAAGGGTGACATGGTAATTAATATCAATGAATGAAATGAATGTACTGGAAAATATGTCAAATATGCTCACACATGATATCTGATGAGATCATGGAAAATTACACAATATAAAATCAGTATTATCCATATTAAATTGCATACTCATTAACCGGTAAATCACAAAAAATCCTGAGTAGTGATTCCCCATCTACAACAGACTTTTCTAGTGGACGTCTTTTCATGGCCTAGTATTGTTTGGTATCTTTATTGATAATCTGGGAAAAGATAAATTTGTTACTGGTAACATTTGAAATGGCAAAAAATAAGGGGAACAGTAAAAATGTGGAGGTCTATCCTATGTGAACAATATACATTTGTAATACAGTTAAATGTAAAAACACACATCCGAGCCAAGGGCATACATAACTAATGTGACTATGTTTGTGAATGTGAAGATACTAAAAAAGTATCTAAGGTTCATGTTAGATAATCAACTGAATAAGAGGTCCCAGTGGGCTGTAATACCTAAAAGGATCCTTGGATTTATAAACTAGGAATATCTGAAATAAAAGTAGGAAGTAATTCCATCACCTGCTTAATGTGTTCCTTTGAGGCTTACAGTGGAACAGATTCCAGCAGAAAATAATAAATGAACACTTCCATTTATTCCAGAAGTCCAGAAAGACACCAAGAGAAACAAGGTTCTTTGGGTAAGTCTGATATCTTTTATTCAACTGACTGAAATAGTTGGAAATGTTTTTCTTTGCAATCTTTTGGGTACAAACACCCTTTTTCAGCCTGAGGAAGCATGTGCAGTTGGTCCGTGCTCTTTCTGGAGTATCAGATGATAGGCAGGACATTGTGTCATAAATCCAATGTCTATATTTAGTCAATGATTTTTTTTTTTTATCCAGTAGGTTGATGAATGTCATTTCCTATCTTTTTTCCCTATCCTTTGTATTTAAATTATTTACTCCTTTTTTATGGAGTACCCTTTCTCACAAACCCATTCTAAGGGTGCCCCCAAAGCCCTAAACTCTTCTCCAGTATCCTTCAACTAGTCATGAGAAATAGACCAGTGTTTGTGCAGGGATAACCCATAAATCACAGCTCTATGGATCCTTCAGCTCCAGTAAGAGAATCTCTGACAGCTGTAGGTGGATTTCCTGGGTTGTGAAATAAATGTCTATGTCTTGGTAGGATGTGCCACGCTGGAATATCACATGCTCAAAGATCAATATTTCTACTGATTGTTGGGTAAGAAAGCAAAACAGTATGAAAGCAAATCAGTAAGAAAGCAAAACAAATAAAAGTTATATAAAGTAAGAGAAAAGAATGATACAAACAAAAGTGACAATAAGTTTGAAAACAGGATAAAAAGACACGTCATGTTTCTTACTAACGCATCTGTTTCCATTCTAGACGTAGTCTTTCTAGACTTCAGCAAGACCTTTGGCACTGTCTCCCACCCCATCCTTATCAAAAAACTAGGTGACTGTGGCATTGATGCCTACACAGTCAGATGGATTGCAGATTGGCTCAAGGATCGCACTCAGAGGGTGGTGGTGGATGAGTCATATTCGACCTGGGGGGAAGTGGGTAGCGGAGTCCCCCTCGGTCCTTGGGCCTGCACTGTTCAATTTCTTCATCGGCGATTTGGATTACGGGGTGAAATGCAACCTGTTTAAATTCACTGATGATACCAAAATTTGGGGTGAGGTGAGCACACTAGTAGGGAGGGAAAGATTGCAGCAAGATCTGGATAGGTTACAGGAGTGGGCTAACATAAACAGGATGAGTTTCAATACTGACAAGTGCAGGGTGCTG
>NW_017728906.1:26750760-26789274 GCF_001723895.1 Crocodylus porosus
CAGACCCTACAATGAAAGACTGCAGGACTTAAACCTGTTCAGCCTTCACAAGAGAAGGCTGAGGGGGGACCTGGTGACTGTCTATAAACTCACTGGGGGGACCAGAAGGGTTTGGGGGAGACACTGTTTCCCCTAGCACCCCCTGGCATGACAAGAAATAATGGACATAAATTATTAGAGAGTAGGTTTAGATTAGACATCCGCAAGAACTACTGCACAGTTAGGGCGATTAGGAGCTGGAACCAGCTTCCAAGGGAAGTGGTGTTGGCTCCTACCCTGGGGGTCTTTAAGAAGAGGCTTGATGCCTACCTGGCTGGACTCATTTGAGTCCAGTTTTTTCTCCCGCCCAGGCGGGAGTTCGGACTTGAAGATCTACAAGGTCCCTTCTAACCCTACTTCTATGATTCTATGATTCTAGCCCTTCTGGAGTCCTGCTAGTATATCCAGATTTTAGTTTTTCAGTGCCAGCCCTAGTTGCTGGAGCCTTGGACTACTTTCCAGCCCAGGAAAAACCCAAAGACTGTGGTTCCCTTACAGACAGCCCTTATAATACTTCCAAGCCAACTCTGTGCCCATCAGCATTGTCCCCGTTCCTAATGAGTCTTCAAAATCTTCATTGTGATGCTATAGCTAGTAAAGCGAGGAAAATGCTGGCTTGCATCCATAGATCCTTCTCAAGCAAATCCCTGGAGGTCATTATCTCATTATACTCAGCCTTAGTGAGGCCACAGCTGGAGTATTGCATCCAGTTTTGGGCCCCACAATTCAAAAAGGATGTGGAGAAGCTTGAGAGAGTCCAGAAAAGAGCCACGCGCATTATCAGCAGTCAGGAAAACAGACCTTACGACGAGAGGCTGAGAACTATGGGACTCTTCAGCCTGGAAAAATGCAGGCTCAGGGGCGATCAGATGGCCACCTATAAGCTTATTATGGGTGTTTCACCAGGATCTGAGAGAGCGTCTGTTCACCAGAGCACCCCAAGGGATGACAAGCTCAAATGGTCACAAACTCCAGTGCAACTGATTCAGGTTGGGCATAAGGAAGAACTTCTTTACTGTCTGAGCCCCCAAAGTTTGGAATAGACTGCCACTAGAGGCAGTTCAAGCACCCACTTTGAACACCTTCAGGACATATTTGCATGTTTATCTTTCTGGGATCCTATGATGCCTTTCTGCCCCTGGGGTAGGGGGCTGGACTCGATGATCCTTCGGGATCCCTTCCAGCCTGAATGTCTATGAAATGTATGAAATATTCCAGAAATTTCTCTCCCTGGGACACCTGGCCTTAGGCCTGTATGAAAAGAAAGAATTCAATTTGGATTCAGGTTTGGCCAATTCAGAGGACAGAGAGTTGATTTGGAGATTCGGATCACTGTCCTGAATTGATTTGGCTGAATCAGCTTTGGATAGGAGCAGCGGTTTCTGGGAACCTGTATTTCCAATGAGTGAAAGCTAAACTTGTGTTGTATGTGTGAAAAGGCAGATTTGGATGAAAGCAGCAGGGATGGTAGCCCCTTCTGAAGGCACAAGACCTGCCAAATTTCAAGGAGATAGGTGCAGCGGTTTCATTGCCAGGGAAAACATAGCTTTCTTTTTAATAAGTGAGGGGGGAAAAAACAAGAAAAAAAAAAAGTTAAAAGAAATAGATTGGATAGGAATAAGTAGAGGGACTCTAGTTAGTAAGCTATCCTTTCCAAGAACAGAAAGTAGCAGGAAACTGACTAGGTAGGAAACCAAAGC
Organism: Crocodylus porosus; assembly: GCF_001723895.1. NCBI lineage: Eukaryota > Metazoa > Chordata > Crocodylia > Crocodylidae > Crocodylus > Crocodylus porosus. The sequence continues at coordinate 26,752,500 of NW_017728906.1, forward strand.
CAGTCCAGTACCTTTCAGATGCTGTTGATCAGGCAGAAACAGCTTACAAAAGGGACTGAAAAGCTGCAGACAGAGGCTTATGTGCTGTTTCTAGGTCCCTCCCCAAGAGCACTATGATTGGAATGGGACTCAGGGAAATATCACAGTCACTGGCCAGCTACAGATGTCATTCTTTCCTTCCCTGCCTCCCCTCCCTCTTCTCACTTTGTTTCCCTGAGAGACTGCCTTCTAAATCTTCTCTGAATCAATTGGGAGGTTTTTTTCCTTCTCCCAATTCGATTAGGATTTGGTGATTCAGCCTCCGAATCAGGCCACATCTTCTCTGAATCGAATTGCGGACTGAAGCTTTGCACACTTCTACCTGGCATTCCTCTGGCAAATAGGCCATCTCTCAGATGCTTTTGCTATAAAGGAGTTGATTTCCCCTTTACAAAAAGACAATGCCTTGGGTGCCAAACAGAATAATATCTCCTTCTGCCTGTGTCTGGGACTGGCAAATCTTTTTGCCATAGTGAACCAGGGGCAAAGGGTAACTAGCATTTTCATCCTCCCCTTTTCCTGAAATATGCACTTCTCAGTTCCTTAGCTAACCCATGTCTAAAATCTTAATGATAGACATAGATAACTTGACATAACCTTTACAATGGTAAAAATGACACAAATGGATACAGCATAAAATTGACTTTCAAATGAGATGATGCATATTGTAACAGTGAAATAAGAACAAGAAAATCTTCATGACACTCTATGAACCTACCAGCTGGTGTTGGAGTTCATGACATCCCTACTCTCTGTAAGTCCACTTATAGCATCAGCTCAAAGGAGGCTTATGACTCTGAATGAGGTATAAATATGGCGTGCTTCTCTGAATGGACTACCTCCTAATGCTTAACATACATTTCTCCCTCCTCTCCTCCTTTACCATTTTTTTCCTGTTATGAATGTAATGGCTTTTTGTTTGATGGTGATTTGTCTTTGTCTTGCATATTGGACCTGGACACAGGAGAGGCCAACTTTTTGTATCGTGAGCCCTTGAATAAAGTAGCTAAAAAAATCAAGTTTTTCCTTCCTTGCTTCCTTCCTTCTGTCGGCCCCTAATGCCAGTGCACCCTTGACCTGCGAGCCTGGGTCGGCATGACCGGCTTGGCCCGAGAAAGGGGATTTATGACCGGGCAGGTAGTTGATAACGGTGAGCAGGAGTCAGGATGATTTAAACACAGCATGGTGGTTACACAGAAAAGGTTTATTTTACTTACGCTACTGATGTGCTGCAGCGTAGGCAGAGGAGTTGATTTATTCAATTACAGCATGCAGATATCATGTTACCCAGCATTTACAGGGTGGGTAAGAGAGTTACTTGTTACAGATTCTGAGTGATTCACATAAGCCGTTGCAGTCTGCAGATTACCGGGAGCTCTTGATAAGAAAGATAACATCAGAGACAGAGAGATAGATGGGCCGGCAAGACGGAGATACGCCAGAAAGATAACATAGCCAGAGAGATGCACGATCTGTTCTTCTTGAGTGTATACACAGTTCTCCATTCTCTGCTTTGGGCGGAAGATCTTTCAAAGTTATATTTGGGAAAAGTGACCAATTATTATATGCCAAATATGAATAATTAATGAGTTGGCACTTGTGCTCTCTTTGTTTGCTCAGGTTTCATAAAAAAAGGGGGGTTATTTTTACTTGGGTGGTACTGGTTCTGTCTGGTCACAGGATGGTGCGCGTAGCATATTTAATTTTACAACTTCATTAAAGTAGTTTCATTTTTATCTGGTCACTATAGGTACCGATATCTCTTGTGCTGAACTGTCAAGGCCAGTTTCTCTCTCAAGTAATTTGAAATGAGGCACAGACAGGGGTGTGTATATGCAGCACTGTTAATACAGAGGGATAAATTACAATTACAGAGTTTCCTGTGTTAGTCTCTGACCTTTTGTCTCTGACCTTTTGCCATTGGCATCTGAAATCAAAGACTTTGATCTTTGACACCTTCCATTTCTATAACTTTTCAACATTTCTCTACCTTTCAAAAGTAGGGGATGGGGAAAGGAAAAATGAAACTAAACTTTGCAATATTACAAACTTTCGTAGTTTCATAGTTTCTAGGGTCGGAAGGGACCTGAGTAGATCATCTAGTCTGACCCCCTGCCATGGCAGGAAAAAGTACTGGGGTCAAAGCACCCCAGCAAGGTGTACATCTAGCCTCCTCTTAAAGACCCCCAGGGTAGAAGCCAGCACCACTTCTCTTGGAAGTTGGTTCCAGAACTTAGCCGCCCTGGCTGTGAAGTAGTGCCTCCTGATATCAAGCCTAAATCTACCTCTGCCAGCTTGTGACCATTATTCCTTGTCAGTCCTGGTAGTGCACGGAGGAACAGGGACTTTCCCAGTGCCTGCTGGTCCCCTCTGACTAGTTTGTAACAGGCCACTAGATATCCCATCAGCCTTCTCTTGTGCAGGCTGAACAGGTTCAGGTCCTGTAGCCTCTCCACGTAGCGCCTGCCCTGCTGCCCCCTGATCATGTGAGTGGTCATCCTATGTACCCTCTCCATGTTGTCCACATCCCTCTTCAAGTGCGGTGCCCAGAACTGGATGCAGTACTCTAGCTGTGGCCTGACCACATGGAGGGGGAGGATCACTTCCTTGGACCTGCTTGAGATGCATCTGTGGATGCATGACAAGGTGCGGTTAGCCTTTCTGACGGCGTCCCCACAGTACCGGCCCATGTTCATCTTGGCATCAATGATGACTCCAAGATCCCTTTCTGCCTCGCACTGAAGAGAACTGAGTTCCCCAGCCTGTAGGTATGGTGCTGGTTCCTCCTCCTCAGTGTGTCACCTTGCATTTGTCAGTGTTGAATCCCATCCTATTCTCATCCACCCACCCCTGTAACCTGTCTAGGTCTGATTGCAGCCTATTCCTCCCTTCTAGCATGCCCACATCCTCCCACATCTTAGCATCATCAGCAAATTTGAACAGGGTGCTTTTTACCCCATTGTCCAAGTCACTGATGAAGATGTTGAACAGTGTGAGCCCAAAGACCAAGCTCTGTGGAACCCCACTGCCCACATCCCTCCAGGTCAAAAATGACCCATCCACTACCACTCTCTGGGTGCATCCCTCCAGCCAGTTGGTGACCCATTTGGCTGTGTGGGTGCCGACACCACAGTCCCCCAGTTTCTTAATGAGAACGGGGTGAGAGACAGTGTCAAAGGCCTTCAGAAAGTCCAGAAAGAGTATGTCCACTGCTACCCCTGAATCTAAGGATTTGGTGATCTGGTCATAGAAGGCAACCAGGTTGGTCTGACAGGACCTGCTGCTAACGAACCTGTGTTGATTGCCCTTAAGTATAATTTCCTCTGCTGGCACCTCGTGGACAAGAGCCAGAATAATTTTCTCAAAAACTTGCCCAGGATTGAGGTGAAAGACTAACTGGCCTATAGTTCCCCGGGTCTTTCTTCCTCCCTTTTTTAAAGATAAGAACCACATTGGCCCTCTTCCAGTCCTCTGGCGCCACACCAGAGCACCATGAGTGCTCATAAAGCTGTGCCGGGGTCCCACAATGACCTCAGCCAATTCCCTCAGTACTCTAGGGTGGAGATCATCTGGACCAGCTGATTTGAATACATCCAGTCCTTCCAGAAGTTCCCTAAGTAGTTCCTCACTAACCCTTGGCCCAGGTGTGCCTCCCCTGGGGTTTAAGGGGGGCCCAGATGGGGGTGACGGTTTTGGTCCTTGCTCGGGAAAATGGAGGCAAATAAATCATTAAAAATGTTAGCTTTGTCATCTGGTGTGATGACCAAATTTCCTAGCATGTCCTGCAGGGGCTTCACATTACCCAGAACCTTCTTTTTGCCCCCTACATAATTAAAAAAGGACTCCTTGTCCTTGATCCAGAAAGCTAGTCTCAGTTCCATCTCCACCTTTGCTTTTCTGACTGCCCCCCTACATCCCCAAGCAATTCTCCCTGGTGATAGCCCCTCCCTTCCATTGGGTGTGCGCCTCCCTTTTAGTGAGGACACATTCCCGGATACTTTTGGTGAGCCATGGGGCTTTTGTGCCCTCCTGCCCCCTTTGATCCGTGTTGGGATTACCTCCCTTTGGGCTTGGAGGATGGTCTCCTTAAGGAGCGACCACCTTTTTTGGACACCTGGCTCCCCTCCCCTCTGGGACCTCAGTGCTTCCCCAATTATTCTCCTTAGCTTATTGAAGTCCGCCCTCCTGAAATCTAGGGCTGCTGCCTTGCTGTAGGCCTTTGCCACCTTCCGCTGGATGGTGCATTCCATCAGACGATGATCACTGTCGCCCAAGTGGTTGAGCACCCTCAGCCCCCTCACCAGGTTGTCGCTGGTGGCCAGCACCAGATCCAACAAGGTGTCTCCCCTGGTGGGGCTGTGCACCTCCTGGGTTAGATGGAGGTCCTGCATTCTTGCTAGGAACCTACATGAACGGTCAGATCTGGCTGACTGCTCTTCCCAGCAGAAGTCTGGAAAGTTCAGGTCCCCCATGATGACCACATCCTTTGACCTAACTACCTCCATGAGCTGACCTAAGAATTCCTGGTCTAGCTCTTCCCCTTGGTTGGGTGGTCTGTAGTAAATCCCCACTGTTAAGTCTCTTTCCCCGTGACTACCTTGTATTCTAACCCAGAACACTTCAGAGTGCCCCTCCTCTGATTCTTTGCTAATTGACGAGGATGTATATTCCTCCTTAATGTAGAGCGTCATGCCCCTACCTTTCCTCCCTGTCTTATCCCTCCTGTATAATCTATAGCCCTTGATATTCACTGCCCAGTCATGCGTTGGGTCCCACCACATTTCAGTGTTCCCCACTGTGTTTGGGTTGGTGTCAGCTAGCAGGAGGGTAAGTTCCTCTTGCTTGTTTCCCATACTACAAGCATTTGTGTACAGGCATTTGAGGCCTCTTGTGGATGTGTGCAATCCAATGTCAGCATTACCCTGGCCCCTGTCACTTACCTGTGTATGTGTTCCACTCATCGGCCTAGGCTGGACTGTACTTGTAGGTGTTGCTTGGTTTGGCAGTCCAATGCTTCCTCTGCCCCATCTTCCTCTTCCCCCAGTGAGCCTAGTTTAAAGCCCACCAGAGGAGATCCACCAATCTAGAAGAAAACAAATGCTTACTTGTAGGGGAAAGGTGGACCCCATCCCATCCGAGCATGTCTCTTGTCGCAATGTGCTGGTCATTGTCAAGGAAGCCAAAGCCTGCCTTGAGACACCAGTCCCGAAGCCGCCAGTTGGTCTCCATGATGCATGTTGCATGCCGTCTTCCACATCCGCTCACTGGTAGGATAGAAGAGAAAACCACCTGTGCACCTATCTCCTTTAGCATGCACCCCAGAGCGTGGTAGTCCGCCATCAGGTGATCAGGGCTTCTCCTGGCCACATCATTACTACCCACATGGATTAGGACCACGGGATAGTAATCAGTGGGCTGGATCATGGCCTGGATCATCCCCTTCATGTCCTGAATCTTTGCTCCAGGTAGGCAGTAGACCTCGAGTGTCGAGGGGATGTAGTCACCCATGACGATCAATTGATGCTTTTTCCTCCTGGCCTGCTTAGCTCTTTTGGCCTGCTTGGAACATGAAGAGCATGGTTGCCTCCTCTCCGGTTGCCTCCTCTCCTTCCTTCTTCTCCAGAGGTGCCAGGGCCTCGTACCTGTTCTCCAGCTGAACTGGAGGAACTGGTATTGCTGTGTTACGAGCAGCCCTGGTTCTGGAGGTGACCATCTGCCACTCTGCAGTGGAGGGCACCTCCAAGGGTGCTTCTTCCTTGAGTGTGTGACCCTGCAGAAAAACGAAATAGCTGTCAATTTCTTCCTCTGCCTCCCTGATTCCCCTCAGCCTGCTAACCTCCTCCTGGAGCTCCTTCACCTATGCCTCCAGGGCTCTAAGGGGGGTGCCCAATCCCTGCCCCCCCCCAAGGCCTTGCTGGGCAACTCCCGCAGGCCAGGGGTTGGGTGGATGCCAGCCCCCCTCATGGGGTCTGTCTGGATGGAGGCCTCAGACAAGCCCCGGGAAGGCTGTGCCCCCCGGGCGAGGGCCCTGGCAGCATTCCATGTTGACACCCTCATAGGAGTTGCTGCTTGTTTCTGACTTAGTGCAGTGCCTTTGCCCCATGCTAGGAGGAGTATCCCTCCTGGCCCTTCCTGCTTGCCTGCCAGTGTGAATGCCGATGCAAATGCCAGCACACTCTTACAGAGAGCATCTGCTTGCGTGGCTCAGGAGTGCAGCTCCCTACTGGCTCAGTTAAGAGGGATCTGGGGGACTTCCCTTCCATATCCAGCTCAGCTGTGTTGGTCCCTTTGCCCCACTTACCTTAGGGAGTTTAGCTGCTGCTGCCTCTCTGCTGGCTATGCTGCTGCTGTGTTCACCTCCACTTTGGGTCAGGTAAAGGGGCACGTGTGTGCAGGACACACGTGTGTCTGGATCCCTCCTCTTCTCCCTGCTCCTGGCTTCTGATAAGAAAGTGTTGAAAACTTAGTATGTCAAAGTTAGGGGTTTTTAAAAAATTTATTTTAGTCATTCTAAAGCCAGAAAACTTAAGATAGAGAAAGAAAGAGAATTAGCCACAAGATATCAATGATGCTAATCTCACAGAGGAAGATATTAGGGAAAAGCAAAAAAAAAAACCCATTTCCTATGTTTCTTATTCTTAAAAACTAAAATGAAAATGTCAATTGATTTTAAATTTCCTCATGGGAAAATGATTAGGTAAAAAAATCACAAATAAATGGGAAACAAGTTTGTTTGTTTTCTGTCAGCTTTACTTTCTGTTACATTCATAGTTTCATAGATGCTATGGTCAGAAGGGACCTGAGCAGATCATCAAATCTGACCCCCTGCCATGGGCAGGAAAGAAATCTGGGGCCAAATGACCCCAGCTAGGTGATTATCTAGCCTCCTTTTGAAAACCCCCAGGGTAGGAGCAAGCACTTTCCTTTGGAAGTTGGTTCCAGATCCTAGCTGCCCTATCTGTGAAGTAGTGCTTCCTGATGTCTAGCCTGAACCTACTCTCAGTTAACTTTTGGCCGTTATTACTAGTTACTTCTGGAAGTGCTTTGGGGAACAGTAATTCTCCTATTCCCTGCTGGTCCCCCCCCAGTAAGTTTATAGATGGACACCAGATCTCCTTTCAGCCTTCTTTTGTGGAGGCTGAAGAGGTTCAAGTCCCGTAGCCTCTCTTCATAGGGCCTACCCTGTTGCCCCCTGATCATGCAAATGGCCCTCCTTAGGACCCTCTCAGTGTTGTCCGTATGCTTCCTGAAGTGCGGCACCCAGAATGGGATACAGTACTCCAACTGTGGCCTGACCAATGCCACACAGAGAGGGAGGATCACCTCCTTGGACCTGCTCGTGATGCATTTGTGGATGTGTGACAGGGTGTAGTTATCCTTCCTAACTGCATCACCACATTGGTGGCCCATGTTCATCTTGGTATCAATAATGACTCCAAGATCCTTTTTGCCTCTGCACTGACGAGAAGGGAGTTTCCCAGCCTGTAGATATGCTGCTGGTTCTTTCTCCCTAGGTGTAGTACCCTGCAGTTGTCAGTATTGATTCCCATCCTATTCTCATCTGCCCACCCCTGTAACCTGTCCAGATCTAGTTGTAGCCTGTCCCCCCTTCTAGCATGCCCACTTCTCCCCACATCTTAGTGTCATCCACAGATTTGAACAAGGTGCTTTCCATCCCCTCATCCAAGTGGCTGATAAAGATGTTGAACAGTGTGGGCCTGAGAACCAAGCCCTGGGGGACCCCACTGCCCATATCCCTCCAGATCAAAAATAATCCATCCACCACCACTCTCTGGGTGTGGCCCTCCAGCCAATTTGTGACCTATCTGACTGTGTAGACATCAATGCCACAGTCACCTAATTTTTTAATGAGAATAGGGTGTCGGAGGCCTTCCTAAAGTCCAGAAAGACTGTCTACCATGACACCTGCATCTAAGGATTTTGTGACCTGGTCATAGAAGGCAACCAGGTTGCTCGGACAGGACCTACCTCTAATGAACCCATGTTTGTTGCCACTAAGCATTATCTCCCCCGCTGGTCTCTAACAGATATGCTCCTGGATAATTTTCGAAAAGAGCTTTCCCACAACTGACTTAAGACTAATGGGTCTATAGTTCCCTGGGTCCTCCTTCCTCCCTTTTTTGAAAATGGAGACCACATTAGCCCTTTTCCAGTCCTCTGGCACCTGGCCAGAGCACCACAAGTCCTTGTGAAGCCATGCCAGGGGCCCCACGATGACCTCTGCCAATTCCCTCAGCACCCTGGGTCAGAGATCATCAGGACCTGATGATTTGAACATGTCCAGCCCCACCAGAAGTTCCCTAATTAGGTCCTCTCTGACCCTAGGCCTGGCTGTGCCTCTCCAGAGTCAATCCAGAATCCTTTTGGTGGGGGGGATGTCCTGGTCCCTGTGCAGAAAAATGGAGGCAAAGAATTTGTTGAAGAGGTCATCTTTATCATCTGGTGAAACCACCAGATTGCCAAGTATGTTGTGCAGGGGCCCCACCTTACCCGGTGCCTTATTTTTACTCCCTATGTATTTATGGACTTCTTATCTTTGATCCTGGTCACTAGTCCTAGTTCTGCCTTAGCCTTCCTAACAGCCCCCCTAAAGTCTTGAGCAATGGAGGTATAATCCTCCTTGGTGATGGCCCCTCCCTTCCACCGGGTGTACTCCTTTTTAGCTTGCAGACTTTCCTGAATGCCTTTGGTGAGCCATGGGGGCTTTTGAGCACTGTTGCCCACTTTGATTCACGTTGGGACTGTTGCCCTTTGGGCTTGGAGGATCATCTCCTTAAGGAACAACCACTTGTCTTGGACTCCCAATTCCCCTACTCTCTAGGATCTCAGTGCCTCCCCGACTAATCTCCTTAACTCTTTCACATCGGCCCTCTTGAAGTCAAGGGCTGCTACCTTGCTGCAGGCCTTTGACACCCTGTGCTGGATGATGAATTCCAGTAGGTGATGATCGCTATTGCCTAGGTGGTCCAGAACCTGCAGTCCCCTCACCAGGTCATTGCCTATGGCCAGGACCAGGTCCAGCAAGGCATTTTCCCAGGTGGGACCATGCACCTCCTGGGTTAGGTGGAGGTCCTGTATCTTGGCAAGGAACCTACATGAGTGGTCAGACCTGGCTGACTGCTCTTCCCAGCAGATGTCCAGGTAGTTTAGGTCACACATGATGGCCAAGTCCCTTGACGTAACTGCCTCCTTAAGCTGACCTGAGAATTCCTGGTTCAGCTCTTCCCCCTGACTGGGTGGTCAATAGTAGAGACATGTGCCATGAAGTCCCTTTCCCCCCAGCCCCCTTGTATTCTAACCCAGAACACTTCAGTCCGCTCCTCCTCTGACCCAGTGCTATTTGTTGAGGACATGTATTGCTCTTTGACGTAGAGTGCCACACCCTGGCCTTTCCTCCCCATTCTATCCCACTTGTACAGTCTGTAGCCCTTGATGTTTACCACCCAATCATGGGTTGAATCCCAGCAGGTTTCAGTGAGTCCCACTATGTCCAGGTTTGTGTTAGCTAACAAGCGGGCAAGTTCCTCCTGCTTGTTCCCCATACTATGAGCATTAGTGTAGAGGCATTTAAGGCCTCCTATTGGTGCATGCACCACCCCCTTGATCCCAGAACTGTCCGGATCCCTGTCACTTACCTGGGTAGTTCTTGTGTTCGTCACCTGTCTCAGCTGGGAACTGTCTTTGTGTCCCCCTGTGGCCCCATTCCATTGTTAACATACAAAGCAGAATGTATGAATTAATTAGAGAAAAATTTTTTTGTGTGTGTTTAATCTATTCTCTTTTAGATTTTATTTGGGGTTCCCTTGTTCTTGTGGTTTTAGAGATGATAAATAGAAACAATTACTCTTATGGAAAAGTCTTATTTATATGATACATAATATAGAAATAATACATTTCAAATTGGCAAAAAAAATCCTGGTCTTGGAATAGTATCTGTAGAACCCTATTTGTTTCACTTGAGTTATTTTCTATTGGATTTTATATTAAGAAAAATGTATCTGCTTTAAACTTTTCATTATTTTATTTAATCATGTCCCTCTAAGGTGTATAGTCCTAAATTTTCTATTGTTCTTGCACAGAAAACATTCAGTAGTTCTATGGTTCAGCCCTGAAAGGCACTAAGCACCCTTGCTCCAATCCAGCTAGGCAGGTTAACATATTCTGTACTCTGAAATATGTGAGTAGCTCATTAACTTCCATTCTGGCATGTGTCAAGGTATAGACCACATGGGATAGGCCTGTATAATTCAGAATAACTCCTTTGGTTGCCTAATTTATTCTGTGGGCTCTTCCAGTTGTACCAGCCAGAATTCTCTTATGGCATTTATCTCTACTAGTGTGTGGGCTATGTTTGCCCTGCTATGCTTCCTTAATGTGACCCCTATTATTTAGCACTTACAATTTTTCTAAAAGGCTATGTTGTCACATGTAATTAAAATTAGAATAAGTCAGAAATCTGAGGGAGGCTTTAGTAAGTCACAGTGTGAAATACTCTTTAAAAGCTTTAGTTAGGCAGCAAAGTTATTAATTTAAAAATAATCCTTAACTAATTTCTCTCAAAATAAGATCAAAATAATAAGTTCTGTCCCACAGTTCCTATGCAAAGGGCAATTAAAGTAGTCTTAAAAAAGCCAAAGTGATTGTATAAAACTGATAAGAAGTAGCTGGCATTTAAAGTGCAATACAGTCTTATAGACAATGGAAGGTAATTCCAGGTATTTATAGTGTGTGCGTGTGTGTGTGTGTATACACTTATTCTTCATGGCAAATAAGTTTTATAACAGAATTCAGTGTGTTGCACTCTTAATGATCCCAGAAAATAATATTTTGGCATAAAAGTTAACAATTTAAACAGACAGTTACTTACTAAAATCATAACATATAGCATCAGGTAGCCTATTCAAAGAGATTTGTTCAGGTATTTACAAGGCAAAACCTTTATAAGAAGAGAAGAAAAGGTCTAGGTTGAAAAAAAAAACAACAAACCACCTTGTGGGATTAATCTACCTCAGGAAAGGACTTGGGATTTAGAACCCACATTAAGACATACAAATCATTAATTAAAACTATGGGATTTTGCTTTTTAAATCTTGACTAAAATTCAGTAAAATAATACTGTTTTCCCAAGAAAATATTTTTACACATGCATTGAGAAAAGCTAATGAAAAATACTCGGTGACATTTGTCGACTATTATTTAACTGTATACAAAACTGGCCAGCTTCAGCCATGGGTAAAGCATATATCAGTATATTAAGACCAGTGGATGCTTGCCAAAAATACCTTTATCAATTGGAAAAAATTTCATTTAAAAGTGATAAAATCAAAACACTCCATGAAGTGTTCACATTTTCTGAATGGCATGGTTTGATCTTTTCATTTTATTTTTACTGTGAGTTCAAAAATAATAAACTGAAAATTAAAAAGTCTTAAAAAACACAAAACTTCTTTCTTTTTCCAAAATTGTGGACAATTTTGAAATGTTTTATTTTACTCTAAATTATAATGATTGTAGAAATTGGTTTAGACTTATTTGGGTCTATACACATTTGTATTAAATGGCTGTTACTTATTCATTTGTAGTCTTTCAAGTATGGAAAGAAGATAAAAGCTACATCTTTGTTGAAGTGGAAAGAAATCTTAAAGAAAGAAATGAATCAATAGTTTTTATGTCAGCTAGTATAAAACAACATTGCACAAACTCTGGCCCATTGGCCAAATTCAGTACTTGGGGCCATGTTATCTGGCCCATGATGTTTTCCATGGGTCCATGAATTTAGTATCAGGGGATTGGTGTCAGTGTTTTAATTGCTGTAGCTTCCAGAGTGGTAGTAATTAGCACGACCACCACACCTCCAATGCCAAATATATGGACCTAAGGGAGACCCATAGGCTGGATCCTGCTGGCATACAAGGGTCTCTTCATAGCTAGATAAAATGTGTGGAGGGTGGTCAGTGAATGGGGTTGGGCCATGACTGGATCCAGTATTTGAGATGGGGCCAATGCATGGAGTTTCTCTGCAGTCAAATCCAACATATGGGGACAATAGCAAGCTGGATCACACCCACAAAATGACCCCATACAACCCACCTAGCCCACAGACTGATCTTGTCTGTGGAACCTGGTCCATGGACCAGCCCCACACTCCTCATCCATCCTACAGGGTTGGAACATTGATCACGTCTAATATTTCTTTATTATGGCAACTATTTTATAAAGTTATTAACTCTGATGTCCTTTTTTTGCTCTACGTTAAAATGGCAGCATTACCTAATAACCCTTTTGCATAGTCAGTAAAATGTGCTGACTGTTAACAAAAGTAAACATTACTGTCCCTTGATTCTCTTGGCACAGCAAAACAACCACAGCTAAGCTCACTGAGATGGATTTTACTCTATCCTATTTATTGTACATTTTCAATTCATCTGTTCACTAATTTCTAGCTAGCTTCTCCTGAGTTAATCCACTAAAAGTAGCAGGTTTGCACAGGCTTAACGATGGCCTAATTTTACCAGTAAAACCTTTATTATTAGTGATGACACATGTGAAAGAAAGAACAGCTTGAAGTTCAGATCCTAGGCTGAGATTCTTTCTTTCTTTCTTTTTTTTTTTTTTTAACTGCAAGTCCTTCGATCTTTTATACTTGATATGGAAATCAGGGAGCAAAGATAAACACAGGATGTGGGATACCATTTGCAGAGGCATTTCCCAACCAGAACCAAACTTCAAGGAAATTTGTACACATAAACTTTGCGTTAGTAGGTTCCAAATGATATTTTATTTTAAATAGGAATAAGATGAAACATATTTAAATGAGGGAGTCTAGTATTATATTAATATCTCAGGGATAATTTCTGTAGGGGTCTATATATAAGGCTTAAAAGGATAATAAGCCACTGCCAGGTTTGCTGAGCCTGGTGCTTCATTATTTTTTATTTAATAAGATAATAAAATGAGCAAAGAGGAACAAACACAGGAGGCTGATGGGCCAGGAAAAATAAAATACCATTCATACTTTTGTAAGGCAGCTGACTTTTAGAAAACAGCTACTTTTGTCTTAGAGACTTTGCATATTCTGAATTACATCTATTGATGACTGCCCTTTATAGCTGTTCATGATATCAGTCTCCTTTAAGTGCCTCGCTCAGATTTATTTGTGAACTATTCTTTCTAGTTGATAGTAACAGTAACCGATGATATTAAAAGTATAACCACTCCCTTTTGATTTTTCAGGATTGTATCTGAGCAACTGTTTTGTTTTTTTTAAGCTACATGTTGCAAATGCTTCCTCCATCCAAGGACATTGGTTTGCCCTACTTTAGCAGCATTATACAGGTTTGTTAAATAATCATCATTTTTTTCAGTACACAATTTTGGTAAAGAAAGATTTCAGTCATCTTTAGAGGCAAGTATCTTAGATTCATTAATTGGATATTTTTAGCTTGCATTTTTTATATTCCACTGTCCTTTATGTTTGGTATTGCTTTCTTTTTTCCAGTCATAGCATTTTGGCCTATTAAGTATGCAGAGGTGGTGGAATATAATAAACTCAAGGAGAAAGAATTTACTCATAAAATGAAAAGAATGGCATAACTGAAAACTGGCTTGATGCCTCTTAATACATTATATATACACAGGGCTTTTTAAATGAAAGATACTTGAAAATACAAAGCAATCTGAAATAATAAAATCATTCCTTTCTTTTGCCCTAATTATGTTAGTGCTTGTTGTTATCCATCTTTTATTAACCAAATGAACTCAGGTATTTTTTGACAATACTTGCATGGAAATCCCACTCTACCCATCCTATGAAATTTACTTTCCATAAAATCTAATAAAGCATTATACTCATTTTTATTTTAAAAAGTGTGTGTATTTTAATACAGCTCACAGTTCATTGACAAGAAATAGTAATGGAACAAAATATTTTTTTTCCCTAAAGCAATTAATTATTACATGTTTTCTACATTAATAAATCCACCCACATATCCTGACTCAGAAAGTACCTAGCTTTACCATTAGAGCTAGTTCTAAAGATATGTTTTACATTATTTGAATGAAGACTTTCAAGTAAGTATCTTTTTAAGAAGCAACTTGCTTTTTATTTATTTATTTTTAATGTAACTCCCTTGATCAAGTCGGCTTGGAACAAATGCATCATATCTCTTCAGTACTGTGGTGGTATTGCTCTGTTGTATTCCAATATTTATACCACATGAGTGGAATCTCAGCTCTTTAATAAAATCTTGTGGTGTTTGTTTTAAATGTGAAGCATTGAAGAATACCCTGTGGGTTATTTCTAGCTCAGAAAGTCTTTCAGCTATTAGGTTTAATAATTTTGGAATTAAATTTTACATGAATAGTCACTGGGTGCCTTCCTTAAGGGACAAAAGAAACTTTATATTCATTCTTCTGTTTCTTATTTTGTTTCTCTGTGAAACTCCCTAACATTTTCACACTGCAAGTTCTTTGAATAGAATAGCCCATCTTCTTTCAGGCTGTTTTAAATATGTTCATTTCTCTTCATTCATTTCCTCACAGATGAATTTTAGAGAGTAACTCAGACAAGAAGAGGCAAACAATTGTTTTAAAGGAAATCTATCTTGAAGTATGCCTCTTTTAGTAATCCCCAAACCAATAAAGATAATTAAAAGTATGTCTGGGCTAAAAATAAGAAAGGATTAATAGTCACTGGGTGCATCTATATGTACAACTGATGAAAATGAATAAACTCTGGCACAGTTCATGGCAGAGTTTCTTGCTCCCAACCATCACATTTGCACATGCATCTGGGACAGCAGCACATTGAGCCAGGGCAAAGCAACTCCAGCTGGCAGCAGGCCCTGAAGATCAGCCTGCCAGCTGGGGCTGCTCTGATCCAGCTCAACATGTTGCAGAAAAACTGGCTGGGGCACAATGGTGGTTCATTGTGAAGCTAGCCATCAAGGAGCCACTACACTATGGTACCCTTGTGCTCCAGCCAGCACCATCAGCATTGTGACAGGGCTGGCATAGTTGCCACACCTCCAGACTTACCAGAAGCACAGGCATGAGTCCTGCTGTAGTTAGTGCCAGCATGTATCCTGGAAATCAAGGAGCATCCAGGTCCAGCATGGGCACAGTCCAGGTCCATGCATTTTGCATGCATGCCGATGCTGATTCACAAGCTCAGCCCTCCAGGAAATGTAAAGGAACACCAAGCCAACCACAGCCCAGACCTAGAAGTGGTTTCCCAGCAGTGGCCAGAATGCCAGAGGGAGAATACATGCCTTGGTAGGGGCAATTGGTGGTGACCTTTGCCAGAGAGGCCAACACCAAGGGGTGACTCTGAAGAATCAGACAACTCACCCAAGTGAGGCCGTTGGGACCTAAGCAGCAGGGAATATGACTGGAGTTCCATTAAACCTGAAAGACAGGGAAAAACAAGAGAACGGCGAAGAAAACTGTGAGTAAAGAACTGGAATTGTGGCAGCCATTTCTCCTACTTTCATTAGTGAGTGATTGCTCTAAGTTGGACTGTGTCTTGCAGCAGAACACATTATTAAAAGGAAAAGAACCTCTGGCATTTCCAGAGTGGCATAGTGAAGGCCAGATAAGGCACCTTTAATGTCAAACATCCGTGAACCAATGGGTTTGCACTAGGTGGGCTGTAGCGGAGGTGGAGCTCTGTATTCACACCAAGAGCTGGAATGACTGCATACCACTGAATTGGACATTAAAAATCATTTAGAATATCAAGAGTCATCAAAGTCATGGCAGGTGAGAAATTTTGGTGGTCCTGGTAGTTCCATCTGAGGACAAACTGTCAACCTGTAAGACAGAAGACAGCCCTGCTCATGCCAGGAAACCAAGGTGAGGAGCCAAAGAAGACATGGAAAGTTACAAGCATCTCCACATGCATTGTACTGACATAAATAACTCTGCTAAAGGATACTACTTGCATCTGGAAGTACTATCCTATGGAGAAGTTAATTAGTTTACTCCGGGCAAAAAGCACCACACATGTAGACAGTGATGTTTTACTGCAGAGCTAATTAGTCAACTGCAGTATTCATCTTGTGTAGATGTGCCCACTGTGGTGTCACTTATCCCATGTGGTCCCATGATTCAACATTTAAGAACTGTTGCAGTTTAAGCAAAAGCCTGTTTGAATCGCCTCTTCTTTGGAACTAAGGGGTACTTTTGAGTCCTAAGGCAAGTAGCTAAAGTGAAATCATGGGCTTACCCAGCATGAAGTTATTGATAGAACGGGTTGGAATAGGATAGTTTCCACTGTAAAACATTGGTTCCAAAAATATTTAACTTTCAGTGAATCTTTTCAACATCAATGGTATTTTATTAAAAAAAAAAAGAGACATTTTTAATACTATTGATTTTATATATCATGTTGCTTATTCTTAAAGAAGTCTTAATTTACAACTGTATTTTATACATTTCTTAAGAAAATTTAAAGCTATTGATATTGGAGTGAATGCTTTTGATTAATCCAAGACAATTTTAATTTCAAGAAAATGTATTTTTTGTTTTTAAAAGGCAAAAATTTTAACTTGCAGAAATTCCTGCAAAATGCAACTTAATTCCAATCAAGCTCCTGATATTACATTGTAAATAGGATCAGTCAGCTGTCTCCAAAATATTTGTAAGTGGGCGATAGGGTTGAAAATCAGACTTTTGGCTCTGTAAAAATGTGTATACATTAAAAAATATTGATTATGATAAAAAAGCAAAAAAAAATGATACTTTGGTTAGCAGAAAAAAAGTAATTTAGAGTCCATTAATATTTTGTTTCAACCTTGGTCTCTTTTATAAAATAATATTCAAAATGAAAACTTTTTTTTGCAAAGCATAAACAAACTTTTCCCCAAAGTTCATTGATATTTTATTGGAAAAACAAATTTCATTTTGCAAATTTTGGATGAATCCAAACAGTCTTCATGACAATTTTCCAGTGTGCTGTCAGGAACAGATTTCCCAGCTATCTTTATTGCATAAACCCTAAATGCATCTCCTTTCTTTAATATGACTAGAGGGACAGCTCTAAACATGAAGATAAAGGTGCAATGGGATCTAATGCACGATCTACATAACCATGGCTCCTGCCACGCCATATACTTCACTGCCAGTTCAGGAGGAGCCTGATCCTAGGTTCCTCCTACACTGTCAAGAAGCACATTCCCCCACCAGGGAGTACTCTCAGCTGATTGGACTTTCAGCCACAGGGGCTGAACATGTAGTTGCACATCTGGAAGCCCAATCAGCTGACCCAGGGTTTTCAGCTATGGGGACACCCCAGGAGTCTCTGCAGGAAGGAAATGAGAGCTGATATAGTGTCCCAGCCACAATAAGACTTCATTCACTCCTGTACCTGGGACAGCATATCAGCTGTAGTTTCCCAGCCATGGAAGTGAATGGGGCATCTCTGCACCTGAAGGCCCTGTCACTTGTTCAATTAATGATGTGATAGGAAGCAGATACAGTTATTCCATATATTTTGTAAATTATTTCTCTTTTTATCACACTATTAATTGAATGAACTATGTTGTTGATGACAATGTTCTCAACTCCATGCCACAATACACATTCGGAAATGATCTCAGAATCCTTCAACCCTTGATGAAGTGAGGAAAGCCAAGTAGATAAAGAATGACAAAGCATATTGAGCTGATGAAATCCCTGCTGAATTTTTCAAGCAGAGGAAAGAGAAGCTGACGTCACAGCTCCATGCTATCCTCTTAAGGTTTTGAAATGATGAGGAAATCCCAGATGACCTTAGAGACAATACATCCTGGCAGTCTTCAAAAAAAAGAGGTAAGTCTGACTGTGGAAATTACAGAGGAATGCTTGCTGTACACCACAGGAAAACTAATTGTGAGAATCCCCCTGAACTGCAGCTCCCTCCACTTGTTGAAGAGCTCTACCTGGAATCTGAGTGTGGGTCCACAGGAGTGGGCAAAATGATGGATCCAACCCATGACCAGACTCCATTTCCTAGCAGCCCCTGCTCATGTTGCTGTGGCCATTTTCCATGGAGAGCCCAGCAGTGGCAGGGCTGTGACAGCATGGGACCAGGGTTTCCATGGAGACCAGCCCCAGCAGTGCTAGCAGAGCATGCAGCTGGGCAGTGAGCAGTTCCAGGGTTAGGGCTTGGATCTTGCAGCAGTGACAGCATGGTCTGGAGTCAGAGTTGTTGTGATTTGCTGCCTGCATTCATGGCATGCAGGCAGCTGATTGCAGGTCTTTCCTGACTCCAGACCATGCTGTCACTGCCACAAAATCCTGGCCCTGGAGAAACTCTCTGTCTAGCCATGCACCGTGATGGCACTGCTGGATCTGGTCTTCATGGGAACCCTGGCCCTGTGTTGTCAAGGACCTAATGCTACTGGAGTCTTTATATAAAGCGGCTCCAGAGATGCAGGCAGGGGCTATTGGAAAAGGGAATCTGCCATGGGCCCAATCCAGCCTGCAAGCTGGACTTTGCCTACCCCTGGTTTAGAGCACCAAAAGGCACAAGTGACAGGATCTTCACTACTCCTCAGCTTCAGAAAAAATTCCAGGAGCAATATAAACCTCTCTACATGGCCTTCTTGATCTCATAAAATCTTTCTACTCTTATCAACCAAGAATCATTGTGAAGGATCCTTCTGAAGTATGGATGCCATCTAAAATTCATCACCATTCTTTGCGTGCTTCATGACTGTATGTGAGCAGTAGTTCTCAATGACAGTTCTATCACAAATCTGCAGCATTGCTCCAACACTGTTCTTGATATTCCTTACTGCGATGCTACATCTGACTACCAAGTAGCTTCCAGCCAGAGTAGAGCTAAACACCAAATAGCTGGAAAACTGTTTAATCTCATTCAACTCCCAGCCAAAACCAAGATTAACCCCAACCTCAATCATCAAGTTCAATATGATGATGCTGTACTGTATGCTCACTCGAAAACAGACCATTAGGCAGTTAGCAATGTCTTTACCAAGGTATTCAAGAAAATGGGATTGATGCTTATCATTCAGAAAACTACAGTCCTGCATCAAAAAACTCTTACTAAGCAGTCCCTAGGTCTGGTAATTCATATTCACAGAGAGACTCTGGAGAACACTGAATATTTCCCATACCTCAGAAGCCATCTCTTGCAAAAGGCTGACATCAACAAAGAAATCTCACATTGCCTCAAATGTGCAAGTGCAGCCTTTGGATACAGGAGGAAACAGGTGTTTCAAGATTGCAACATAAGATCCAAAACCAAGCTCACGGTATATCAAGCAGTTGTTTTATTCTTCCAGCTCAGCCAAGGTGTATGCTTAAAAGGAGGACAGAGGAAGCACTTCAAGGATGTCTTCCAAGCCAACTTGAAAAAAATGCAGCATCCATATCATCTCAAACATCATATCAAGCTTTTTGAGAAAATTATTCTGGCGCATATCCACAAGAAGCCAGCAGGGGAGATCATGCTTAGGGGCAACCAACACGGGTTCATTAGTGGCAGATCCTGTCAGACCAACCTGGTGGCCTTCTATGATCAGATCACCAAATCATTAGATGCAGGGGTAGCAGTGGACATAGTCTTCCAGGGCTTTCAGAAGGCCTTCAACACTGTCTCTCACCCTGTTCTCATTAAGAAACTGGGGGGCTGTGGTGTCGACACCCACACAGTTAATTGGATCGCCACCTGGCTGGAGGGCCACAACCAGAGGGTGGTAGTGGATGGGTCATTTTTGACCTGGAGACATGTGGGCAGTGGGGCTCTGCAGGGCTCGGTCCTTGGGCCCGCACTCTTCAACATCTTCATCAGTGACTTGGACAATGGGGTAAAAAGCACCCTGTTTAAATTTGTTGATGACAATAAGATGTGGGGGGGATGTGCGCATGCTACAAGGGAGGAATAGACTGTAATGAGACCTAGACAGGTTACAAGGGTGGGGTAGATGAGAATAGGATGGGTTTCAACATGGACAAGTACAAGGTGCTGCACCTGGGGAAGAACAACCGGCGCCATACCTACAGGTTGGGGAACTCCATCTTGTCAGTACAGAGGTGGAAAAGGATCTTGGGTTCATCATTGACTCCAAAATGAACTTGGGCCGGCAGTGTGGGGATGCAGTCAGGAAGGCCAACAGTACCTTGTCATGCACCACAGATGCATCTCAAGCAGTTCCAAGAAGGTGATCCTCCCCCTCTATGCAGCACTGGTCAGGCCACAGCTGGAGTGCTGCGTCCAGTTCTGGGCGCCACACTTCAAGAGGGATGTGGACGACGTGGAGAGGGTCCATAGGAGGGCCACTCACATGATCATGGGGCAGCAGGGCAGGCCCTACGAGTGGAGGCTATGGGACCTGAACCTGTTCAGCCTCCACAAGAGAAGACTGAGGGGGGATCTAGTGGCCTGTTACAAACTAGTCAGGGTGGACCAGCAGGCACTGGGGAAGTCCCTGTTTCCCCGAGCACTGCCAGGAGTGACCAGGAATAATGGTCACAAGCTGGCAAAGGGTAGATATCAGGAGGCACTACTTCACAGTCAGGGCGGCTAGGATCTGGAACCAACTTCCAAGAGAAGTGGTGATAGCTCATACCCTGGAGGTGTTTAAGAGGAGGCTAGATGTACACCTTGCTGGGGTGGTTTGACTCCAGTACTCTTTCCTGCCATGGCAGGGGGTCAGACTAGATGATCTACTCAGGTCCCTTCCGACCCTAGAAACTATGAAACTCGTGAGAGACTATTGTCCAGCACAACCCCAAATGGAGGAAGAGTCTTCTGCCAGGATCTCAGTACTTTGAATCCTTATGATGACAAAAGCAGAAGGAAAAATGGGCGTGGCAGAAACAGCACATCTGAACCAAGAACCCAGAACCACCCATCCCACACAGAAATGTGCCTGAGCTGCAACAGTCTGTTGATCCTGGATAGGCCTCATCAACCATCTTCAGACCCACAGATAAGACAATCATCCTTGACTGTGAGGGTTTGTTGATGAACCGAATTAACATGGAGCAAGGTAACCACTTAAGGTGTCTTTGACTGGTTCATCGTGCTGCAAGGGTACCCTGTAAATGGGGCCTAAGAAAAAGAATCTTGAACTAAAGCATTAAATTCACTGCAGTCTTTCCATCCTAAGTTGTCTGTTTATGGATTTTTTTCCTGCAAAGTAACACATCTCCATCTGGGGATCTACCCCCACTTTTGTATAGTTTGATATGGTCTCAGATCATTTGCTTCTGTGAATCAGAATCCATTTATTCCTTTCCCAACATTATCAGGCAAACAGATACTGTGTATAAAGGTAGGACATCTGGTAGAGGAAGCTGTTGCATATGAAAATTCCTGTATGAAGCAGTTAGTCTCTAAGGTGCTGCCCTACCCTACCTTCTGCTTGGATGTAAAAATGAAATCACTGATATGTCTTGTAATGTATTTGGGGCATATGTTTCTGCTGGTGTAGTACCTCAATCCTAAAACCAAAAATTGGGAAGGAGGATGGGGAGCACAGTGTTGTTGGTGGGCTCCTTCAAGCTTAGTTCTTAGACTGAACCCATATATAGGTCCTAAATTTTTTTAAAGTGTTTTTACTAATAAAAAAAGATGGTCTATTGTTTAAATGCTAGCCTTGGATTTAGAAGATCAATATTCAAATACCTGGTCTTTCAGTTGATGTGTGACTACGGGTAAATCCTTTGGGACCTGATCCTCAGAGCCATTCATGCACTGAACCCCCATTGTAATAAGAAGGTATTAGGTACCTAAATGGCTTTGAGGTTTAGGACATTAGTCTCTTTCTGCTTCTTTGTTACTTGTAGTAATAATAATGCCTTTATTGACCTGTGGGAATGATCATCCTCGAGTGTGAGGGATCACTGCCAATGAGAAGTACTATGCTAATAGAGGCTAGCTACATACCTGAGCAGAACCTGAGGCCTCTATGAAACCTTGGACTTTCCATTTACATGCATATGAAATTAATGAGAAATAAATCCAAGGTAATTTGTGACATTCAGCGAATTTGGGCAAAGGATCAAACTCCTTTGAATGCAAGTAAATTATGGATGATGTATTATCCATTGTTCCTTTAATATGGCAATGAGTCATAAGTTTGTACTGATTACCATCATAAAGATTTGCAGTATATGACTGCATCCCTATGTCACTGCCAAGTAAAGCCTTCAGTGAATGAATATCTGGTGTATATAATAAGGCGTTTTGAGTTTAAAGATGAAGTGTGCATGGTTTATCAGGGTGAATGGGGCTAACAGTTGATCTGGGGAAGGAAGAGAAAAAAGTTGATAGAGACTTTATATGACAAATATGACTATTGACAATGTATGGTTCATGTAGTTCATGTACAAAAAATACCTTGAAGAAGTATAATTCTGTGGTATAAATTAGAAAATGAATAAAAGAGGTATGGGCATAATCCTTGCCTTGTTTATGAGTCCTAGTATCTATTTCTTCCTACTCTAATAAATGCTTATGTTTTTCATTCAATAAAATATACCTTACAAATTTATCTTGGGGTAAGGAGGATGAATAAAGCTACAAATCTTCCTGTTTGATAGAATTATGATGAACTCCGTTTGTCTTTTTCTGTACTTTGGATTATTCTTTTAAAAAAGTCATTCAATCAAAGAAGGCAAAAACAATGAACTGAATAGATTTAGAGAAAATAGATTTTGATTTTTTTTTTAGTATATCTTTCTAAGAGAGGAGCACAAATTAGAATTTTGTTACTTTTATCATTTAGCTAAGAGAGATGGATAATTATTTGTTTATCCAATTCAGCAAATGAATACAAAGCATGAATGTTTATAAACACTGGACTTTGAGAGAGGAACCTTTTCTGTGCCTCTACTTTCCATTTAATAGGAATAATAGCACTTAATATCATGCTGAAGCTCCTTGATTACCAGTTGGAAAGCCTTTTGAGCTTTTGTAGATGGAATATGCTAATTATAAGGCAGTATTTTTACAACCTATATAATATTTTACTAAACCTTTGCTAACATTGTATTACACAACACAATGGCCCAAAATGCATCCTGGAATCTGTGTGCATCCCAAATTGAATTTATCTGTTTCACGTGAAAAAGTGAATATTTTGTCCTGCACATGGCAACTTCTGTGCTGGCACTAAGGCTGATAGGTCTTCATCATGATGCAGATATTATTATGGCCTCTTCATAGCAGCCTAATACCAGTCTTGACTAATCTCCCACTAGAATTAATATGTATCAGTGAACACGAGCCTATGGTGCCTGGATATCTAAAGTGAAATCAAAAAAGGAAATTAATATGGTGAGAGGAGACTGATGTAAATTTGTTCTAATGTATTTCCAAGCTAATTTATGGTTCATATAGATACTATTAATCATTTCTTTCCGTTAAGGACTTAACTATTCATTAACTTCATGATCCAAGTAGTAAGGTTTTAGACCGTGCCCATACAACATTAAAAAGAAGACTTCTGTATTGTTGACACATGCTGCTTCCATTGATAACTTTGTGAGCTTTTTTATTAGCTAAAATGCAGCTATTCAGCAAACTTTGGTTGAGTAACTAAAACAGTGTGGGTTTTTTTTCTCATTAGTGCATCTATTATTATAAGTCATGCTGGTTAATGAATGTCACTTCAATAGGCAAAAGATGATGCATGAAAAAACTTCATTTGGAATTACTTTGACAGAACTTCATAGAAAATGAATAAAGAAAAATATATATAAAATGGTCTATAACTACAGTCCCTAATTATATTATTATTTGGGTAGTGTTATATGAATCTTCAAAAGAAACCAGATATTGCTGTCAGGGCCACTGACCTGAAATCATTTACTGTTTCTAGACATGTATTACCCCACCAAACAGATTGGAGCTTGGTCATAATAGTCCAGAGATTTTCTGGGAAAAATTGGGTTCTGGAAAAGATGGTTGGTTTCTGTAAAATCGAATACACTAAACAAGACACTAAATACAGTGTAAGGAAAAAGAAAAAATCCTATCAGCTCTAGCAAAACTAACTGTTTTAGTCAAAGGGCATCAACATTCAGCTAAATCAATTTAGTTGGAAAGAGAGAAGTGATTCACATTGATCATCAATCTGTTAAGCCTAATCTGACATATCTGTTTTTACTGCTAAAATCTCCCCCATGTTCTGGTCATGTCTTGGTTTGACTACTGCAAAATCTTTTTCCTTGGCCATTCAGTTTTTTCCAGTCTGCAAAATACTATGCCACAGCTTACACCAACTTATCCTCCAGTGCTGTAAAATATATCACCTCCACAAAGAAACATCAGGACTGGTTTAATGAGAATGATAGGGAAATTCAAGCTGACTTTGACAGAAAAAGAGAAGCTTCAAGTTTGACAGAATGATATCAACTCCAAACAGAAGCAAGATACATACCACCACATTAAAGTCCAACCCATAGGAAAATTTGAAAAAGAATAAGTGGTGAGAGGACAAAGCAAAAGAGATTCAAAATTTGTTTATAGCCATGACATGTAGTTTCTTCAGAGAAATCAAAGCTATCTATGGGCCAAGAACACAAGAAGCTGCTCTTCTGAGGTCTAAGAATGGAACAACACTCTTGAAAGACAGCTCCACCATCAATGCACAGTGGAAGGATCACTTTCAAGAGCCTCTGAATTAGATTTGAACGTCAAAGACAACACCATTGAAACCATTCCCACCGAGAAATAACTTTCAGACCCACAAACCTGTCAAGAGAACTTGGAAGCCATAGAGTGGATGAAGAGCAACAAAGCATGAGGTCATGATGGAATACCAGCTGAAATTTGAAACCAAGGTGGAAAAAAAAGTTATTTCACCAACTACATAAATTAAACGACTGTGGCATTGATCCCTACACAGTTGGATGGGTAAATTTTGGCTGATGGGGTGCACCCAGACAGTAGTGGTAGACAGGTTGTACTCAACTTGGTGAGATGTGAGCAGTGGGGTCCCCCAGGGCTTGGTCCTCAGGCCTGCACTGTTTAACATCTTCATCAGAGTCTTGAACCAGGCGGTGGAAAGCACACTGCCCAAGTTTGCTGATGACACTAAGATGTGGGACAAGGTGGACACACTTGAAGGGAGTGAGAGGCTACAAATAGATTTAGACAGACTACAAAAGTGGGCAGATGAAAATAGGATGGGGTTCAACGTAGATAAGTGCAGGGTGCTGCACCTTGGGAGAAGGAATCCACAGCATACATACAGGCTGGGGAGTTCCCCTCTCAGAAGCACAGAGGCAGAATGGGATCTTGGAGTCATTATTGACTCCAATATGAACATGAGCTGCCAATGCCAGACTGCAGCCAGCAAGGCCAACCATACCTTGCCATGCATCCAAAGATGCATCTCAACTCAGTCCAGAGAGGTGATACTCCCCCTCTATATGACTTTGGTCAGGCCACAGTTGGAGTACTGCAGCCGGTACCGGGTGCCACACTTCAAAAGGGAAGTGGTCATCCTGGAGAGGGTTCAGAGGAGGGCCACCCACTTAGTGAGAGGGCAGCAGGCCAGGCCTTATGAAGAGAGACTGAGGAACTTGAACCTGTTCAGCCTCAGCACTAGAAGGCCAAGGGAGGACCTGGTGGCTGCCTACAAACCCATCAGGAGAGATCAACAGCAAACAGGCAGAGCCCTTTTCTCCCCAGCACCACCTGGGGTGATGAGGAACAATGGTAATAAGCTGGTGGAGGATAGATTTAGGTTAGAGATCAGAAGGCAATATTTTACAGTTAGGGTGGTCAAAATCTGGAACCAACTTCCCAGGGAAGTGGTCCTTACCCTACCTTGGGCAAATTCAAGAGGAGGTTGGATGATCACCTGTCTGGGGTCTTGTGAACCCAGCATTCATTTCTGCCTGTGGCAGGGGTTCAGGCTAGATGATCTGTTCAGGTCCCTCCTTACCCTAGCTACTATGAAACTACATGTTGTTATGAAAATCTAGAAACATGAACAGATTTACAGTGACTTAAGAGATTGCCATATTCAAGAAGGAATTTAGACCAGAGTAGAGCAATTATGGTATTTCTCTCCTGTCCATAACTAGAAAGTTCCTTGCCTGCATTCTCCTGAGTAGACTCACTTTTCTAACTGAGAAGATTCTACCTGTGTCCAGAACACTCAAGAGCCATGATCTTTGTTGCTAGACTGCTGCAGGAGAAATGCTGCAAGCATTTTACATCTTTACATGGCTTTCATTAACCTGACTAAGGCCTTTAAATTCAACCAACAGAGAAGCCTTTTGCAAGATCTTGATGAGATTTGGATGCCTGTCAACATTTCTTACCACTATCAGACTTGGTCATGACAACATGACAGCAGCCATCCTAATCAATTACTTGTAAACAGATTCCTTCACTGTTAGAACTGGAGTTAAACAAGGATGCATGACTGCAGCAACACTCTTTTCCATCTATACCAAAGCTATTTCACACCTCATTAATGACAGACTTCCATCTGGAGCCAGCATCCAGTATTGCATGGACAGGAATCACTTTGCCATCAACCAGTGAAGTTGTAAATACAATCTACCAACACCTCCATTCCTGATTTTTCAATATGTTGATGACTGTGTTGTTTCTATGAGTTATTTGTGGCTTGTTTGTACCCACTCAGTTGTAGGCCTCCAGGTCATTTTTGCTTGTTACTGTCAAGCACATGATATGCTTGCATTCACTGTCAACTTCACGAAAACCAGGTAATTTACCAGCCTACCCCAAACCATTCAGCTGTTCTTCCACACATTATAGGTAAAGGGCAATCCTTGGAGAGAATTTAGAATTTTCCCTACCTATGTAGCCACCTTTCCCAAAAAGTAAATGTAGACAATGATGGTATTCAATATGGAATAAAATCTGTGAGTGCCTTTGGACATCTAATCATGTATTTAATTATTATGAAATCAACAATCAACTCAAACTTCCCATCTACTACGCTGTTATCCCTACCCTGTTGTATGGATGTGAAACATGCACAACATATCAGAAACACCTGAAAGCTTTGGAAGTTACATTGAGCAATGTCTTCAGAAAGTCCTCTGTATCAATTGGAAGGACAGAAGAATGAACACCCGTGTTGTGGCTAAAGTAAATACCATCACCATTGATTTTTTTATATGGTAATGTCTCTGTTGGAGAGAACATGTCATAACAATGTCTGATAACTTCCCAAATAGATTCTGTAATCCACCAATGGTCACCACTCAAGAGATGGTCAAAAGAAGAGATTCAAGGACACCTTGAAGACCAAGCTGAAGAAATATGATAATAACATCAATTCCTGGGAGACTTAAGCACTCAGTCATCCCCAGTGTTGCCGCAATATACAACGAGACATCAATTATTTGAAGCAAAGTCACTAGGGAGGCAGATAGAAGAGAGTGACAAGAGCTGTGACCCAACATAGCCAAGTTCTACTCTTTCCTTCCAAAACTATTAGCACTATTAGCAGTCAAACATGCTGGTCGTGGGTTGACCTTCTCTGTCATATATGTACTCACCAATGACTGACTTCCCTATTGACTGGAAAACTGTCACCCTCATATTTAAGAATTGCCAATGAAAACAATGGCACACAATTTCTAAGACAACGGAGTCATCTTCATGATTGGAGTCCCTGAATGCTATCACTTTATTATTATTATTGGTTGCGAGGTCCATGATGAATTTGACACATTGAGCTATTTGTGTGTATGAAAAGCCTTTAAGATAGTTACTTATAATGTATCTTATTGTATTGGTAGCTGTATATGAAAATTTTAAAGTTCTTTTTCTTATCTTTTCACTTAATAAAATATACTTTTATGTGATTGTGCCTAAGATCTTGAATTCTTTTTCTGTTTGTTTTTACATACCCTGTATATTGCAACTACCAGGGAAAAGAAAATCACATAGTGATCTATTAACTGTAGGTAGCAAAATGCCTGTCAAGCATATGAAATGTTTTGAAGCTTTCAGAGAAAATAATCTGAGCCATTCTTAGAGTTTGCCTGTGCCTTTTGTGTTTCTTGCTTGTGATGTTAGGATACTTTTAGAACTTTTTTGCACCTTCATAAGCAGAGTAATAGTCTTATTCATATTAAAGCCATACTTTTGATCCACAGATTTGTTTTGCCTTGCCAGTCACTTTCTTTGAGTACTCTGTATTTAATCATTGTATCCGGTGGGACTTCATTAGAGATGTACTTCTATGACCGATAATTTTATTTTGGAACCTGCTACTTGGAGTTGCATTTAACGATTTTATAGTATTATATAATGACTTTCTAATCGGATTTGAGATTCCTTTACTCCCTTACTGATTATTATTATTATTTCTCACAATTATCCTTGGTACAACAAACAATGGGAACAATCAAAATTTATGGTTGGAAGGTTGATGGAAGTGCTCTGAGAATGGTACCTATCAATGCTTAATTTTTGCAAATGGCAAACTCTCAGAAAGCCTTAGCACACTCCAGAGCTAATTAATTTCCTAAGAAGTCAAATAAAAAAGTAAGACTAGGTTTATTTTCTAAATAATTTGAAGTATTTGAGCACACAATGAATTTCAATTCATCTTTATAACATTATGATTTTTCATATTCCAGTGTATTCATCCAACTATTGTCTTTCCATAATATATTCATTTCCAGTGTGTTAGTGTTGTGGCCTCCCTTTCCACATGTAAGCTCAGATGCAATGCTGTGTCAAAACTGTCATAGAGCATCTCCATACAGTGGAACCAGCCAGTTTTATATATAAATTAGTGGGTATATTCTTTCTGGGGTATGTGTTAAAGGAGATCAGTTAGGGGCATGTTGGTACATTATTAGAATATGGGTTCCTCTGCAGATTTTTTAGTTCTTTGTAACCCACCCTTTTTGATATAGAGGTCTCAGCTATTTTTGTTCTTCCCAGGATTGATGCCTTGGTTGCTCCCTTTTCCTTACCTTTCTGGATAGATGTGTATATGCAGATATAACATTGTTAGAAACATTTTTAGAGACATTCTTTGGAGCTTTATTCCATGTAATCATTCTCTTTCTGCCATAAGAATGTGTTTCTTTCATTGCTGTAGCTGGCATTTTGTCTGTGCTATCATCTGGTCCATTAATGGTTTTGGTTTTAAAAAATAAATGTAATTTCTCATTTCTGACCTTTGTTTCTTACAGTGTATCACATGCAATTGTTTCTTTTCCTTCTAATCAAACAGTTTATTTTTAGCCAAAAGAATAACATATTATCTTTCCTTCTCCTTGTATAAGATTACTAAATTGCTCTCTCTTAAATTTGATTGAGAGTTCTAGATCACTGCTTTTATTACCTCAAGGCTATATTAATGAAAATGCTAAAGAAAGGCAATTGTTCATAACATGTTCATCGTTCAACCCATTGAAGTCAATGGAATTACACTGGTACAAAGAGAACAAAGAAACGTAGGACTAGAAGGGGCCTCCTAGGCCACAGAGTTCTATCAGTGATAACTGGCAACAATTTGCCCTGCTATTCCCATGTACTACAGTCAGAAAGAACTCTTTGCGAGAAACCTCACAGCTTATCACAGATAAAGAATAAGCTAGACAAAGATATTGCCTTCTACTACCATAGCATTGGCATCACCTAGATTAAAATATACTTAAATGATCCTAAAAGAGGACAGTGCTATGCAATATAAAGAAACAAGGCAAAAAAAAAAAAAAGAGTCAATCTGATGGTGAAGTGTCTTTAGGGAGTGATCGTCCTCATTCACTTGCATTAGACTTCTCAGATAAACAACTTGGGGGTTTCTAAGTTCTGATAAGTTCCTACCTGTAAGTATGACCAGCGTCAATGGTGTAGAGCAGTAGTGCTCAAACTTTTGGACCCATGGGCTAGATGTGTAGGGTCAGTCTGTGGGCCAGATTGGGTCCCATGTGCCAGGATCAGACCTGGGGATCTGACACCACCTCCCTGCCTCCTTGGGGGCCTAGAAGAGATCCCTCCCATCCCTCAAGCACCAGGATTGGGGCCTAGGGGTCTGTGTTGTCTTCTCCCAGCCCCCACAAAACATTGGTCCCTGGGACACTGCTGCACCTGCATACTGAGACTGGGCCCTGGGACCTGGTGTTGGCTCTGCCCATCCCTACACACTTTACAGCACAACTGATCCAGTATGCAGGGTCCAGGGCTCCCCACTGGTCTAGAAATTTGGCAGGGGTGAGTGGTGCAACTGTTCCCCGCCCCCCCCACACACACATAGACACATTTCAACAGATAGATAGACAGTAAAATCCCTGATATCTGGCCCGAGTTGGGAATGGGGGGTGCCAGTAATGGAAAAATGCTGGTTACCTGATGGCACAGGGTTTCTGTCCATACATGGAGCGGGGATGGGAGGGGTGGTGGCAGCCACACATGGAGAGGGGTGTGTCTGGTGGCAGGGTCCACATGTGGAGTGGGGGGCAGGGGAGTGGTGGAGGCTGCATGCAGAGCAGCAACAATAGAATATGGTAGGTGGCAACAGTGGCAGCTGCATGAGAGCTTTCCCCCCTCTCCCTCCACATCCCGCTGGCCAGCTGGAACTTCCAGTTCTAGAGTGTGCTGATTAGTAAAATTCTGGATAAGAATTTTACTGCATATATTTTTATGGGTGCAGGGGGAGAATGGAAAATATTTTCCTGGCCCCTATAAGCAACTGGAAGAACCCCTCAAGCATGGAATTTCCAGGCACCTCCCCACAGACACTGAGTTTCCTTTCAATCCATCAATGGCCAAATACTCAAATCCACAACATCTGAAAATTGGTATACAAGGAATAACTAGTGTATTATATCTTCTATAAACTCACCTCATTAGCTCATCAATTCAAGTTCCTCACACTCATTACTTTTTTTTAGAAGAGCTTTCCAAGACCTCACTCCACTGATGAGTAGAAATTTCTAGTTTCTAGTCTAAAATATTTGTGGCCAGTGGGTATGACTTCACGTGTCCCTACAGCAATGCACCATCAGTGCAGTAATAGCCCATATTGTGCCGTGCAGGCTGAGCATGGTTATTTTTAGCTGCTATGTCACTGTAGCAATGCACTATAACAAGGCAGTGTATTGCTACTACACTGTAGCTATGGTGTTATAGTTTGTGACCACCAGCACTATGTCACTGTAGTGCATTGCTACAGCGATGTAGTGTCACATGTAGACATGACCAGTCCTTGTGTTGGTATTGCTCTTTCATTTAAATAGTTCTTTTCTCTTCATACTATTCATTAGGGCTGTGAAAAGCTTCAGTCACTGATTCGATTCAGTGGAGATTTGGCTTAATTTGGTGGCTGAATCTCCAAATCAGGAAACCCTTTAATCTCTCCAAATCAAAACAGAACCCTCTGAATTGATTCAGAAAGATTCAGTGATTCAGACATAGACACAGCTTTAAATGTTTTTTTCTACATACATGTTTTTTCTCAAGGTACCAGGCAGCTTGTGAATGCTGAGATGCTGGGACAGATGGAGCATCCCATCAGAGCATGGGGGGAGGGGGGTTCCCAGTGCACTTGGCAGTGGACCCGTAAGTGGACCAGAAGCACTTCCAGTCCACTGGTGGGAACACCAAGGAGTGAGCAGGCGACCCCACCCTGCCCCCTGGCTTGGCAACTGGTGTCTCCTGGGTCTGGGGGGGGCACCCAGGGTCCCCCCGTGGCCAATCATTGAACCAGGAGGGTACGGGGGGGGGTCCTCTGGATGATCAGATGTCATCACGGAGGACAGTATTTCCGGTCCACTTCTGAGTTCACTGCTGAGCACGCGGGGGCCCCCCCCATGCTTGTGTGCGATGCTCTATTCTCCCCACCATCCTACCATTCAAAAACCATGCCTGGTACCTCAAGCTACGTAGAAAAACATTTAAGGCTGTGTCTATGGCCAAATTGCTGATTCTCCAAATGAGATATCAAATCTTCAGATTCAGAGGCAGCCGAATCGAATTGGGACAGCGATCCAAATCAATTAATCAAATCACTCTCCCCGATTAGGGCTGAATCCAAACCAGAATTGAATATGACACTTTTCGCACACCCCTACTATTCATCTTGTGAAAACATCTGTAAAGAGTAATTGCATCCCTCTTGATCTTAGTTTTGTTGAGCTAAACAAATCAATCTCTTCTAACATATTCTTACAATACACTATTGGTTTTTATTCCATTACCCATCTTATTGGTCCTTCTTTATATTTGCTGCAGTTTAAATTGATCCTTTTTTCTCTTTTTCAGCATAAATGGACAGAATTGTTCCCAATATTCTACATGGAGTCTTATCAATGAGATGTAGAGTGTCACTAATGTCTCAATTAAATCACCTTGTCATAACACACCCTAGCTGTGAATAACACTTTAACAGCTCCATTTTACTGAAATCCCATGGTAATCTTACAATCAGCCAGTACATCTAGGTGTTTCTCTTTTTTCATTTTCTTTACTCTAAAAGCCCCATATTATAACAGAAGTTCCTAGCATTGGTCCTTAAGTAAATTACTTTGTATTTTGTAGTATTTGAATTTATAAATTTAATTATTCACATACAATAAGACAGTCCTTCCATGTTGTCAGTAGCCACCTCCTCCTCCTCCCATCTGTCCATTGATTTCATGATCACACTTCTAGTTCTTGCCCCAGCATTGCAATTGAAAATGTTAAACAGACTGGGTCTACAGGCTAATGTTGGAGGAACACTGCTAATAAAGTCTTTGTAATCTTATTGTTTTCTTTTCAGCTTCACACACTGTTGTCCACTTCTTATCCAATTTAACCTGTTGTATCTGTGACAACAATACAATCCTCACACAATGAAAAGGTTGCTTTTTTTCAAAATGCACATATTTATGATAAATTAGTGGCAAAGATTTTTATCACCTACAATGGTTCAGGAATGTAGGCATTTTGTTGCAGATATTACTAAGGGGGCAGTACTCATTTTCTCCTAATATTTTCTATTTTATAAAAGAGTGAGGACATATCAAAAAAGTGAAATGATATCAAACAAGGCAAAGAAAGAAAATAGCCTGGTGAATTAACCTGTATACACATATAAAGAAATGTGCTCTACTGGCTACCAGTCATATGCTATATTGTTTGTAAAATACTTTTCTTCACTTAGGGTTATTCTGGTTTGTAATCACCAAAATAATAATACATATGTGCTTCATAAAATGTGTAACTTTGATGAGAGGGGGAGCACTGGGGAAATAATTTATTATCCAGATATTATCAGTATTATACCTATCCCATCTCTTAACTGGTCATAGCTGTCATACTTACATTATTACCTATTGTCAAGTTAACTGGGAGCATCATGAAACTAATCTCCAAAATGCAAAGTCTGGAGTGACGTGAATACTTTCCATATCTTTTGACTATAATATGGAAAATATCATATGCTTTTTACTCAGAAATATTTTATCAGTAAATATAGTTTTAAACCAGAGGGGTCAAAGTGGCCCTGTGATCCAGATCTCACTTTGAGGGCTCAATGAGTCTGACATCCCCAGTTTCAATCTGAAACTGAAGCTTTAGTGGAGCATATAACACCAGAAGGTCATCTACTTCATCTTCCTGCTCAAGGCAGGATCATCCCTCATTAAAACATGTGAGTCAAAAGTCCATCCTGTTCTTGAAAATTCCCAGGGATGGAGATACCATGATCTCTCTAGGTAGCCTGTTTCACCACTTAACCACATAGGGAAACTGCTGTAGCTCCTGAATCTCCATGTGTGGGCAAAGATGGCAGGCTGCCATGGCAGAATATGGGCAGACTGAGACATGTAGGAACATGCAGCTCATGATGGAGGTTGTCCATTCTGGAACTCCCCTGGAAGCCTAGGGATGGACATGGGGGAAAGTTCATGGTGAGATGGCAGGGGTTTATAGTCATGATCACTTATGTTTGACAGCTAGTTAGGGAAAGCCTGGGTGCTCAGCAGTCTCTGGCAGCTTGGGGAGCCCACAGATTATTCTGGGAGGCATATTCAACTGCCCCAACCTGCTGTCCTCAGCCTGCACAAATGTGCATTTTTTGTGCTCCCCCTCCCCACCTCCACACACCCACCCCCACCCCAAAGAGCAAACATGTTCTGTTCACTACAGATCTAACCTATGCCACCTACAGAAAATCACATTTGCAGAAATCGTAATTTAGATTGATTCTGCCTCAGGTTTTTGAATATCTGTACTTACCCTTAGAGTATACAGTATGTTATTTATCACAAATTGTTCAATGCTTAGAGTCTTATTCTCTCTTTTATTTTAGTTATGGCTCACTGGAACTAAGGACCTACTCTGCTGAGTAAAAGCTGTGTAATAATAGAAAGATCAACTGCCAGTTTCTACCTTATTTTTGGTTTAGGGACAGATACATTTCTTTAAGCATCTCCTTGAGAGTTCCAGGAAAATGGAAATGCTTCTTGCTTCTCCCTTTTCTGGGAACACCATAATTTCTGGTTACTTTGGCTTATTCTCCCCCCCAAAATGATTCCGGTCATCTGTTATTTTAAGTTTATTTTCTGTCTTCTGAGGGACACTGAAGGCAAACTATCTAGTCTAGGGTTTCTTATGGCTTTTTAAAAATAATTTAAGCATAGTCTTGTATATTGCATCACCTATTTGCAAACGCGATTTCCTATTTAACTATTAAAAAGTTTGTTCTTGACATAATAATTAGTTTATGTTTTTAGTTATTTAAATGACTATTATTACATTCCTTATTATATTCCTCCTTGAAAAGGATATCACAAAATATCTCAAATAAGCAACAAGTAATTACTGTAGTAGGCAAGCTATTTACAATATCAAAGATATTTTAGAGGTACGACCATACACAATCATTTCAAACAATTTGCATCTTTAAGTCTGAAATGGCTTTGTCTTTGTCTAACTTCCATGTCAGTTTTATAACAGTTTAAAGTTAATAATCATGACATGGAGCAATTTTTAAAATGTGCTTAAGTAACCAAGGATAATAGCTACAACATGCTTAAAATTAATTTAACTGAAGAAAACACAATTGACAAGGACTAATTAAAAAATACCCCTAAGCCCCAAAAACCCTATAATTTCATTGCAAAATATTTAATAAAAAAAAATTCAACAGTTATATGTTTGTTTGTTTTTCTTTTTATTTATTTATTTTTGGTGGAAGACATGGATTGGGAAATTGTAATGAGAACAGATAGTTGCTTCTGGAACTCTGTGTGGAAAAACCCATGGAAATAACCAAGCCCCAGGTTCAGCAGAAAAAATGCTACAAGACCACTTAGATGCATCCCCACTCCAGACACTGGCCCCCCATAGATTACATCCTGGTGTGTCAGTGTCATCTTGGGGATGTCCTGCACACCAGAGTTATGTTTAGTGCTGACTACCATACTGAGCACTGACATGTTCACTCAAAGTTGTCCTTCCACTTCAAACCTCAGCCCAAGCACAGAGTACCCCTCTCCCCCCACAAAGAAATGTGATGTTTCCAAGCAAAAAAACCAATCTTGCAAACAAAAATTTCAAAAAACACTTCAGTAAAAATTTGGAAGCCAAGTCCATACTGCAGACTTCTCACCTGGTGGACTCTGGGAACACATCAAGTCAGTAGTCTTGGAGAGTACCAAGGAGACAGTTGAGCTCAGTACCAAGAGAAACTGGGACTGGTTTGATGAAAATAACAAGGGCATCCAAGCCCTGCTCACAAAAAAAAAAGGAGACTATTCATCAAGCCCTTCTAGCACAACCAACTAGCTGAGAGAGAAAGATGGCTCATGTAACACTCTTTGTAACATCCAAAATGAATGCTGGACTACTCTTGCAGAAAGAACACAACACTATGCTGATCATTATCTATTATAACCTTCTAAGAAGCCCTGAAATCTGCCTATGACCCTTCCTTCCTGATCGAAAGCCAACTGAGAACTCTGATGGCTAGACTTTATATGCTGACAAAGACTCTGTCATGGACCAATGGTCTCAGCACTTTCAAACCCTAGTGCTGAACACACAGTACATGAATCTGCCATCAGCTGAATTAAGCAACTGCCTATCAAGGAGAAACTAGATGAGCATCCTATACTAGAAGAAACCTTCACTGCTATTGATTTAAAAAGCAACAAAGCCCCTGGAATTGATGGAATTCCACCCAAAGCCCTGAAATATGGCAGTCCTTCTCAACACTCCAAACTCCATGAACTCTTCACAGCTTGCTTAGAGCAGGGGGAAATTCCACAGGATCTGTGCTGTAATCATCACCTTGTATAAGAATAAAGGCAACAAGTCAAACTGTTCCAATACTGATGGATCACCCTTCTGTCCATTGCTGGGAAAATCCTAGCTAGAATCCTCCTCAACAGGTTAGTTCCTGCCATAGCAGAATCAGTCCTTCCAGAAAGCCAATATGGCTTTAGAGCAAACAGAGGCTCTATAGATATGGTATTTGTGCTCAGACAAATACAGGAATAGTGCCAGGAGCAGAACAAGGGGCTGTACATCACTTTCATTGACCTTACTAAGGTGTTTGACAACACTAACATTCTAAGGGACAGCCAGCACGGGTTTGTTGCGGGTAGGTCTTGTTTGACCAATCTTATTTCCTTCTATGACCAGATGACCTATCACCTGGACAAGGGAGAAGAGATTGATGTCATATACCTTGACTTCAAAAAAGCTTTTGATCTGGTATCCCACGATCACCTCTTGGCCAAACTGCCCAGTTGTGGCCTTGGCTCC
>NW_017728906.1:26789285-26793379 GCF_001723895.1 Crocodylus porosus
CAGCTGACTTCCTGCCCTTTGGGCAGGGGGCTGGACTCGATGATCTCCCGAGGTCCCTTCCAGCCCTAATGTCTATGAAATCTATGAAACCGTAGTGAGATGGTCTCTAAGATGGCCTCTGGAAGATTCTCAAGAAGCTTGGATGCCCACCTAAATTTCTCACCATGGTCACACAACTCTTTGATAGTCAGCATGGACAAGTCAAGTATAACAACAGGCTCTTGGGTCCTTTCTTGATCTCAAATGGAGTTGAGCAAGGCTGTGTACTCACCACTTCCTTGTTCACCATTTTCTTTCCCATGATGCTGCAGCAAGCATTGGAAAATCTTGGGGAAGGTGATGAAAGTGTCTACCTACACTTCTGGGTAGATGGAAACCTCTTCAAGCTCAGACAGCTACAGGCCTAGACAAAAACCTTGCAACAGTTCATCTCTGAACTTCTGTTTGCAGATGATTGTGCCCTGATGGCCCGCATCAACACAATCTGAAGCACGTGACTACTTGCTTTGCCACTGCAGCACAACTCTTCAGATTCACCATCAGCCTAAGGAACACTGAAGTTCTTCATTAGCCAGCCCCATGCCAAGCTTATGTGCCATCAAAGATGACTATCAAAGGAACTGAGCTATATTCTGCCAAGCAGTTCACCTACCAGGGGAGTGTCATCTTGTATGATGTCACAATCAATAAGGAGGTAGACAACAGACTCCAAAGCCAGTAGTGCCTTCAGAAGACTCTTCAAGTGGGTCTGGAACAGTCACAACCTATGAGCACAGACCAAAATTAAAGTGTACTGAGCTGTTGTTTTCTCCACCCTACTGTATGGTGCTGAGTCACAGGCCTTATATCGCTGCCATGTACTCTTCCTTGAGTGCTTTGATCAGTGCTGCCTCTGCACCATTCTCAAGATCTGCTGACAAGATTATGTCATCAACATGGAGTTGCTACAAAACGCCAATACCACCAGCACTGAGGTTATTCTCCTGCATATTCAGCTGTGGTGGGCAGGTGAAATGGCCTGGATGGATGACAGCTGCCTACTAAAGGGCGTTCTGTATGGGGAACTGACAACTGGGAAACATGACAGAGGAGGCCCATGCAAATGCTTCAAGGACACCCTGAAGAGGTCTTTTTCTTCCTGTGGTATTGACCACAAACTGTGGGAAATACAGGCTGCAGATTGTGATGCCTGGCACCTTAAAACCAAAAAGCCAACAGCCCACTTTGAATGTCAGTGCAGAGCCAGCATCAGAGAACAGGAGAAGGAGGAAAGATACATCCTCATCTAGCAGCAATCAGCCATTCACATGTAACTACTGCAGCAGTATTTGCCTCTCTGCAATTGAACTGTTTAGTCACCAGCAGGTCTGCAACCAGCATGGGCAGTCATCTTCCTACTAGCTTTGTCTGTGCAGAACCACCAAGAATAAACATAAGTACAACATGCTTAAAATTAATTTAACTGAAGAAAACACAGTTAGCAAGGACTAATAATAAAAAAGCCCTAAACAATAAAATACAATATAATTTCATTGAAGAATGTTTAATAAAATTAAAATTCAATAGTTTTATTTTTTAGGGGTGAGTACCAATAAGCTGTGAATTCCCTTGCATCTCAAACATATAAAGTCAAGAGTCCATTAAGATAGTCCTCAAAATCCTGCCAGGGAGCTTCTAGGCATGTTCACACAGCTCGGCCTCCACCTGATTCCGATTCATTGACCCAGAATTCACAACATGTCATAGCAAAGAAAGGAGTGCAGCCCAATGACAGGAACTGTAATAACTAGTCAGACTCTACAAATACCTATGCAGATCCAGGGTTAGATTAGCTCCTAAGGGCCCTCTCCCTCATTTGTTGGCATACCAGTTTGTTGATAAATTACATCAATTGCATCTCAAAGGAAGGAAATTAGTCAAGAATGTCTATTTTCAGCTAATTGGAAGATTGAATTCTTTCTTCTCAGTTACAAGCTTAGAAAGACTAGGGGAGACTAAATCTTTTACAAAAAAAATGTTCTGTGAACTGAAAAGGTGAACTGAACAAACCTTCCAGAAACCCAGCTGATTTAGCATATAACAAATATATAAGTCTCCCTTTCCAATAGCCTATACTTCAACTTGGATTCCTATTAGATTGCAAATCTGATTTAAAGATGTTGGGTCTCTTAAAAGTTTTTACACTAGACCTCAGCTACGTCAAGAATCACTTGTTTCTCCACAACCCAACCATGAGAACTAAGCTTTTTGGAGCATTATGGTTGGTGGATACCAGGGCACAATTCTTGGGGTGAGAGCAGGGCATATCTGCTATGGAGTACTGCCTGTTAGAGATGACAGGAACTAAAATCCATCTTTTTTACATAAATTTTCTTCCAACAGTAGTAGCTGCAGACTAAATGGGCTGTATTTGCCAAAGAGATATAAAACTGAAGAATGCATCTAATTAGAGTGTTTACGGCTCTATTAAAAAACGAGGGAAAATATTTTATGTTGTGACTGAAATTGCTTACTGGTACAATATGTAGAGAGAGTGACACCTTAAAAATATGTAGATAAATGACTATTTTTAAAAATTGCTAAGTGTCAATAAATGTTTCTATTTTATTGATAAGGTAGATAATATTTTATTATCAGCCCTCCTGGATGGGAGCAGGAATAAGCACCCTAGTAGAAGATGAACATATAGGAATATAGTGATTCTTCCTGGCACAACCTATTGTGTAGTTTAACTTGACAAATGCCATTGCCACTGCCAATAGTGATAACAGATTCAATATAGTGCACCACCAAATTAAATAAATGGTACATTTTTAAATTGCTGTAGTGAGGCACAAACTGAGATGTAGAGCAATGACATACTTTGCACCTTTTATTATTTCAGTTCACCTTCTCTCTCTCATTCAGGACTAGCAAACAAAATTGTATGTTTTGTTTTGAGTATAACCATACACTGTTTGATTCTGCAAAAATAAAACTCTCTACAGGAAGGAGCAGAGAGAATAATTGGAAAATTATTATGTAGACTAGGTTATTCCAAAAGACACAAAGGGGCGGCGGGGGGGGGCAAACAATATTGTCTTGGGTGCTTTTTGTACCTATCTTTATGGTCTACTTTCTTAGAATATTAAAATTTCATTAGGAAGATAACATGTTTTAAATTAAAATAGAAACAACTTTAATAGTTATTTTGTGTAAGCTGTTCTAGTTTGAGGTTTCCTGATACGGGTTAAATCAATTGACTTTTTATTGCAACATTAGTCACATTTTTGTTTTGCCTAAATTAGCATCAGAAATGGATTGATATTTAGATACTTACAATAATCTGTTTCTCTATAGCTGTTTGTAACATGGCTAGTTGCAGGGGATTGGGTGAAATATTATGAAATTTCTGGTTAAGTCAATCCCCACAAGTCATTTAATATAAGTTAGGAGGAGGATGAAAGTAGTGGGAAATTTGCAACTTGATCTAATGTCCAGCATATCCATACTTACCCATAAGTGTACCCAAAAGTGATTAGGTAAAGCAACCTACTAAGGCACCAAGAGAGTGTTAAATTTAGGAGCTCACACTAGAAAAAATGATAACCTGGAGCTATCTCCACATTTGTTTCTTCAACATGGGTACAACTGAAGGATATTAAAAAAAGTTTGAGGAAAGGAGATAAAATAGGAAAGGAAAAAAAACTCTCTCAGGTATTCTGGATATTTCTCATTTATTCTATCCATAAAGCATAGTTCAACATTGTTTACCTGTCTAAAATCTACATTTGACCAGGGAGGATGACTTGGTATAAAATGTTTACGTATGCAAAGCCTTTTTTTTTCCAGGCATGTATGAAATGCATGCTGTATTTAGATAAAGTAAGCATGAATAGCATGGCTCTATACTAGGCTTTTTCTCTTCATAGTAAAACTTTTTTTTCAAGTGGCTCTCCAAAAGGACAATTTCAGGTTAGAATGGAGAGTGAGTCCAAATTAAATACCATGAATGGAATATTTTCATAGTTTCATAGTTTGTAGGGTCGGAAGGGACCTGAGCAGATCATCTAGTCCGACCCCCTGCCATGGCAGGAAAGAGTACTGGGGTCAAA
>NW_017728906.1:26793390-26819337 GCF_001723895.1 Crocodylus porosus
CCCCCTCATCCAAATCGCTGATGAAGATGTTGAACAGTGCGGGCCCGAGGACCGAGCCCTGCGGAACCCCACTGCCCACGTCCTTCCAGGATGAGAAGGACTAATCTACTATCACCCTCTGGGTGCGGCCCTCCAGCCAGTTGGTGACCCATTTGACTGTGTGGGTGTCTACACCACAGCCCCCCAGTTTCTTGATGGCCCCTCCTGGATGTGTGTCAGCATAATTTTCTCGAACAGCTTGCCTAGGATCGAGGTGAGACTAACCGGCCTATAGTTTCCCGGGTCCTGTTTCCTGCCTTTTTTGAAGATGGGGACCACGTTGGCCCTCTTCCAGTCCTCCGGTACCACACCAGAGCACCACGAGTGCTCGTAAAGCCGTGCCAGGGGACTTAGAATGACCTTGGCCAGTTCCTTTAGAACTCTAGGGTGGACATTATCCGGGCCAGCTGACTTGAATATGTCCAACCCCTCCAGAAGCTCCCTAACTAAATCCTCGCTAACCCGTGGCCCAGGTGTGCCTCCCCTGGGGCATGTGCTATGCTAATGCAAAATAGAAGAATAATCTACTGTTGCCTCTGCTGAAATAATTATGTTTACATAAACTGCATTTTTTTTTACAATCAACAAGGAGAAAAATGTCCTGACTAATCATTGGGTATCAGGTTTTGTTACTACGATTGCCAGAAACTTCAGTTTGTAAAGGACAAACTGATCTCTCCTCTCTTTTATTGTAGATATTTTTTTCTCCCACTCAGTTCTCCCAGTAAACAAGAGTTCCCTCTTAAAAAGAAGGGGGAAGTAAAAGAGAGAGAAGATGATAAAGCATTTACCTTTTTTCTAGAGCACAGTTTTTTTCTATGGGCATTAAAGCATCCTTTTTTCTCCCCCAAAACACATGTGGACATACATCCACTTTTTAAACAACTCTCTGGCCTGTGGATTGACCAAAGGAAAAAAATGTTCTAAAATATATTGTGGCATATACTGATGTATTTGCCAATCATGGAACAACTGTGTGCATAGACACAGTGAGTTGTCACAAATGTTTATACTTTCTATCACTGGTTTAAATCCAGATCAGATATGTGTAAGATCAGTACATTTGGATGCTGCTTAGTTGGCAGCACCTTGACTTTTAGGGCTGTGCAAAAAGGGCCCGATTCAATTTGGATTCAGATTTGGCACTAATCAGGGACAGTGATTTGATCCGTTGATTCAGATCACTGTCCCTGATCCGATTCAGCTGAATCCAAATCTGAAGATTTGATGCTGATTCGGCAAATCAGTGATTTGGACACAGGCAACACTTTACAAGTTTTTTTCTACATACCTTGAGGTACCAGGCATTGCTCATGATCGCTGCAGTGCTGGGGCAGATGGAGCATCCCACAGGAGCAAGGGGGCTCTCCAACATGCTCATCAGTGAACTCAGAAGGTACACTTCTGGGTCTGCTGGGGAGCGCGCTGCCCTCCCCCCCCCCATGCCCTCCAGCCTTGGTGATTAGCTGTGAGGGAATCCCAGGAACCCCGCCCCCAGGCCCAGGTGGCACCAGTTGCTGAGCTGCCAGAGATGCAGGGGGGCCTCCCTGCACACTTCCTGTTGGACCGGGAAGTGGACCAGTGCTTCTGGTCCACTTCCTGGTCTCCTGCCAAGCATACTGGGGAGCCCCCCGTGCTTCTGTGGAATGCTGCATTTACTCCAGCACTTCAGCATTCACAACTCCTGCTACCTAGAAGTATGTAGAACTAACATTTAAAGCTGTATCTATGTCCAAATCACTGAATCTGTTCAAATCTTTGCAAATTGATTTGGACGGTTCTGAATTGATTTCTAGAGATTATAGGGTCCTCTGATTTGATTTGGAGAGTCAGCCACCAAATCAGGCCAAATCTCCACCCAATTGAATCAGGGACAGAAGCTTCACATAGGCCTATTAACATTCAAAACTCTGAATAATAAGTTGCCAGACATTTACAGGTACTGACTCAGATCATTTCCTATAATGAAGTGGACCATCTTTAATAGAGTTCATCTCTCTGTCCCATATTGCATAGTAGATAACCTGTCCTTTTACTTTGTCCATGTCTTCCCATGCTCCAAAAACAATCTCTCTGCAGTGCTGCTATCTATGCAGGAAAGGAGGCTGGAGAATGATAGCCCTAAGTAGACTAAGTGACAAGTTAGTTCTTTTTTTTTAGCATTTAGTAAAGGTAATTCTTATTTGCTTATTTATTAAAGTTACCTGATGTCCACGGCTCAATAGAAATAAAATTGAAAGAAGACCTGTTTTATTTTGAATTCTTAAAAAATATTCATGAATTTCAAATGGAATTAGTGGTGAGAATTATATCAACACAAAAACCTATGCAACCTGGAGTTAAAGGAGGTTACAACACAATTCTACAGTTTCAGTGCTGGTTTATTTATTCACTTCATTGACCTTTTCTCTTTAGAAAAGCATCAATTTCATTCAGTAGTTATAGCCCTTTGGGGTTGGACTATTACATCTGTCGTGAATAGTTAATACCAGACAGTTTAAAAGTCAGCTTACTCACCTTCTTGCCTCCATTTGTGTATGTTACACCCAGCATCAAGCTAAGATAATTAAAGATCACAAAAAATCAGGAGGTAAAAATAAGGTTATAATAACACATTCACTTTCTGCCTTGAAAACTCCCCATGTGTTCTATTGTGTAGAACTTGAAAAACAAGCAGAAATATATTAGACTTCATCTATAACAAAAACAAAGGAGAATGATTTGTATCCATAGCACTGATTAGTTAACCTTGTAATTGGAATCTTTACACTTACATATGCATACTTGATATTTTAAGCCTAAAAACTAGAGCAATGTGTGTGGTGTAGGGTTTTGGAGTTGTATTTATTGTTGTTTTGGTTTTTGTTTTTATTTACTATGGTAGGGGTTTTTTTAATGATTTTTTTTAGTTTTTTCCAAGAAAAGAGAAAATGCTTATACATAAATACCTCAGCATTTGAAAGGTTTCAAATAGGTTGTCAACTTAAAATCTAGTAATTTTTTTAAAGGAAGTTAAGCACAGCTTAAAATATTAAGCCTGGCTTTGAATCAAGTTTGGTCCTTGATTTTTAACAAATATTCCTGTTGTGGGGATAAGTCCCAGGTAGGGAAAATAATTTTCTAGGAGAAATTGTGACAATGATTTTAAATAAAGAATACAAGTAGGTAAAATAGGGATTTTTTTTGGTCAGATCTGTTAAAAGTTACTTGTTACAACAGTAGTTGCTTAAGGTACCATAAACAGGGCAATGATTTGTAAAAATCAGCTGGATCTTTATTTAAAACATATATTTACAGGATTTCTACTATTATGGCTAGTATTCAAACCATACATAATGATATTCTGGTTCCAAACATTTCTGCCATATAACCTGTATTCCTCTTTCCATATTCTATACAGCTTACTACATCTTCCCTTTCTGGGTCTGCACAAGAGTCTACCACCAAATGCTGTGGATTGCCAGTTTTTCTAGGTCCCCTTCTGAGGTACAACATAATAACTCTGATTGCTGTCCATAATATTGAATTGATTTTTATACTTTAGGGGTCATTGGTGAGGTGTAGGAGGTGCACGCAGGTGCATGTGCACCTCCTGAGATTGGCTGTCAGCAGCACCGCCAGTCGCGCGTTCAGGCAGTCGCTGCTCACCACCCCCCACCCTTCACCACCATTACTGCTGGGGCCACCTGCGGGAGCTCCCCACTCACCACCACCATGCCCCTGCTGCCAACAATGCTGCCACTGCCTGCAGGCTGTCGCCATGCCCTCCCCTAGACTCAGGAGGCATGCAGTGTTCCTGTTGGGGCTGGTGCCTTTAGTATTTCTTTAC
Organism: Crocodylus porosus; assembly: GCF_001723895.1. NCBI lineage: Eukaryota > Metazoa > Chordata > Crocodylia > Crocodylidae > Crocodylus > Crocodylus porosus. The sequence continues at coordinate 26,797,259 of NW_017728906.1, forward strand.
TCTTCCAGATGTCCTTTCTTTGGTTTTTGACCATTTTTACATTAACTGCTTAAAGCATTCATAGGTTTCTGATAGGTTTCCACAGAATTTGGAAGAGGATTTATTGAACACCTTTCATACTCTTCATTCTGGGCATTTTGCATACTAAAAGGAGGTCATAAAATTACTCCTACGTTTTATTCAGGTAATTAAGAGTTTCAAGCTGCACTTTGTTCATTCATTTGGTGAAATAGAATTTTGTTCTATGTCTTCAATTGTTGACAATGATTTGGTTTTTTTTCAATGCTCTGTTAACATTAAGTGGTTTTAAACTATCACAGATCCTCAGTTTACTTGGGACAGATCATGGATCTTACATCAAAGAACTGAATAAGATGCAGAAATCATATTGACAGGAGGAAGTGGAACTTGGGAGTTCTCAATTCCAAGCTAGTGTCCACCACTGAGCTACAAAGTATATGTTGATTGGGTATATGTTAATGAAAGGTATTAGTCATAATATCTTCCAGATGACTGAAACATTTATCATACAGTTCCCCAATCATTGTTTACCAACTGTTTGACTAAGATTGTGTTCAGAAGTTATTGGTTAGTTCAACTCTTTCCAGTGAGTGCAATGAATTTCAGTTAACTTGTGTTACTGTTGTCAAAAAATTAATTGGTGTTTTTCTATTTAAATCACCAAAAGCATGAAATCTTGTCTCGGAAGCCTCTTTTTAGACAAGGTTATCCAGATTTTCTGTAATTCTAAGTCACACATTTACAGTTACAACATACCTTTCTTATCTTCATATAATGAAGGATATAAACAAATAGAGGAATTTATATCAAGACTTCTAATGTGTTCCTTACAAAGATTACCACTGCCACTGCCCAAACCTTTCCTGTCTGATCCCCTGGGACAGACAGTGCAGGTAGCTGTAAATAATGCTGTAGGGATGAGGGGAAGTGCGTGGGTAGGCAGGAACCAGGGGAGTCCTTGCTGATGGGGGAAGGTGACCTTGCCACCTCAGAAATTTTTGAGTTTAAAATCTGATGCTACAGGAGTTTTCTCGCATGCCCAAAGAGTTTCTGGCTGGAAAAGGTCAGCTTTGTGATCTCTCAAGACTTGAGAAGATGAAGAGTGAATCAGTCTGTTCCAGGAACCAAGCACTATGGGAAGCATCTTTTTCCACAATGAGATCTAAATTAATGTACAGACTTTGCATGTGACTATAAGATGGTGTTTGTGGGATGGTTCATAACATGAATAAACTGTGTTAATCCATGAAGGAAATGGTTAAGACAGCAAATCTGGCCAAATGGAAACTCCTTCAGAAGAGAGATTTGAAAAATCCAGTTCCCTATAGCACTTTCCTTGTCTGAATCATGCTTGGTGCAGTCTTACATGGCAGGTGACCCAGAAGCAATGGTAGAGTTCAGCCCCTTACTGTGCAATATTTATCTTTATTAATGTAAACATTATTACACTCCAGCAGACTTGATTAATCAAGCCTGCTCCAAAGCATTGTAAGTACAGTGTGTTGGAGTAGCCTTGCTGCTCATATATAGGTGCCCTTTAGGTCAGTAGTTCATATGAATAGATAGAACATCAGTCCTACTAGTCCTATTTTGGTCACTGGGAGTCGGTTTACCTTCACTGAGAAGGGAGAGCTTACCACACTTTTAAAAGGGAGTGGACAAATTACATCCCTCTCCTCCCAAATCCTTTGTGTCACTAGGGGTGTCTCTCTGAGGAAGAATGCCTTCTTGGTCTTCTGCATGTGTAGTGTCAGCTAAATAATGCATACCACTACAAGACTATACTTAATTACATCTATTCAGCCCTACTTTTGTTTGTTTGTTTTTATGTTGCTCTATCTTGAATAATAAAAATCAGCTATTTATACAAACCCAGAAGTACAGGTATTCTCTTACAATTCACATACTTCTTGGTCATTTTTGTATAAGCTAAACTAGTTGCACCTGAGCACCATCCATGCTATAACACTAGCCTTGTAATTCCATTTGCAAATCAGATAGAAAATTGTAGATGAAAACACATTTTATGCAATACCTTCTCCTTTACCTGAACATCTGACTGCAGTTTTCTGTTGCTGCACATGGATATTAATAAATAATTGGGGAGGGGGGAGAGAGAGATAGAGACAGGTTTTGTTTTATTTTTTTTTACAGAATATTTCTCAATATTATAATATCCTCTATAAGCAGGGAAAAACACACTATTTTTCCATTTTACTTTATTTCTTCCACTTTTGGTTAAAAATATCATAACAAAACTAACTAAAATCTATAAGCACTTTATTGTTATTTGAGATGTAAATGTTGAGACAGACATCCATGCAAATACAGACTCGTTTGACCATTCAAACCAAATAACCCCCCAAAATATAGATTACCAGGACTAATTTGATTGTAATCAAAATGTTCCACAGAACCATAACAGTTTCAGTTATTTTTTTAATGGAAAAACATTATAATAATTCATTTTGGCCTTACCATTTAATTTTAAAACATTTAATTTAATTTTATTTCCTTTGCTTTAATTGCTTTTTAAATTTGTCTTTAATGTAATGAATATGCATTAACATTGTCAAAGCAAAGTATTGAAGGATTCTTTTTTCCAAAGGAAGGTTCCAAATTTCAGATTATTGTTAAAACCATTTTTAGGTTGTTGACATTTTCTGGAGAATGGGCACATATTAATCATCTCTATGGTATTTCATATATGCATGTCTTTATCGCATCCTTTCAAATGAAAGTGTCACTGTCTGTAAGGGAGGTGTTCTTTCTGCCTGTATTCTCTGTCACAATTTTTAAAGGTGTATTGTATGTAGCAGCATGAGACATTATATAACTTTCTTATGCATGCATTTTGAGGCATGAGAATAAACATACGAAGAGATTTCCATTTTTTAATACACGAGTGTTGAGAAATGTCAATAATTCTTAGCCGTGCAGGATCTTGGTTTAAGAAAACCAATACAAAGTCAAAAAGAAATGTTCAAATGAAAGGTTGAGGCCTCCTCAGCCTCTGCCTCTTCAGTCTTACTGGGCCTTATTTCCTAGCCCCATTGAATCAGACCTGGCTTTGCAGCTCTAGCTCTGTTTGTCCTTTCTGTCACTGGGTCCCTTCTCCGTGTCTGCCGGGACCCAAGTGCCTGTGTGGCTGTGCCCCCTCTGCCTGCTCTGAGCTTAATAACTGCTAGAGCCTGACAGGGGTCAAGGCAGTTGAGTGTCCTATGGGCACTAATGAAACCTCTGTACCTTCCCATTGCAGCCCCGGGCTCTCTGTTACAGTGAAATCCAGAGTAAATATCCCTTAGGGGATAAAAAGTAGTCAATGATGTAATCTTGTGTATATTTAAAAGATTCAGCTAGAAAAGCCAAAGTCTATTACAAATATTGGTTTCCTTTGTTCCATCCATGATGTATGCATTAATATACAAAAGTAGTTTATGTGAAGCTGTAAGAAAAGGGGGAGGAAATCTTTAATTATCAGGGAGTTGAGAAGTCCTGGATCCACAGGGTCTCTCCACTTCTTTTATCCCTTCCCTTCCTTGTAGGACCTGTTCTTTTATTTTTTTCTCCACAAATCAACAATTACTCTTCTGCCTTTGATAAGAGAGAATAGGGGAGATCCCTCCTTTTGTTCCTCCTTTCCTCCCCATGGTAATAGAAAGAATGATGCCCGGAGGAGTGCTTTTCCTTTCCCCAGTCACAACTTCCATAGTTTTTCAAAGCTTCCTTAGCTTCACAAATGCTATGGCTGGCTTTCATGGGGTTCCCATGGAAAACTCTATAGCTTATTAGTGGAGAACATTCCATTTATTTCTTTTACTTTCATTGTTTTGGCTAAATTTTTAAAGAAAGAGAGAGATTTATGGAATTCAGAACAGTGTTTAAAAATATGTCTCTGCTGTTTCTTTTATACAAGGGGTAACAAGGGGGTTGATCCTCAATAGAAGCCTAGGCATAATATTTGGTAAGTTAAAGAAACATGGACATGCTGTGGAAATGGTGGATAAAGAGAGAACAACAGTCCTCCAGACATTATTCTTCTTTGTAGTAGGAAGAAAGGAGGAGAAAGCAATATGGATATTCTAGCATTAACTTCATAGGTTTTAGACCCCGAATCCACACCGTGTCCAACAACTAGGGAGACAATGATCCAATTGCCCATGGATCCTGTTACTCATTAGCCAGAGCAAGCAGGGAGCAAACACCAGCACACATTGCTCTCAACAGCTTTATTCACAATGGAGACAGCTTCGGCCCAGGTCCCAAAAAACAACAAACCAGGGACCTGCCTTGAACATTAGTTCTTTTCACATTTTACACACCTTGGTTCATTCATATTAACATTAATTCCACCATTGTCCCTCCTCTGGTTCTACCCATTCCTTCCCTCATCTTAAGCTCTGCCTCTGTTTACTGTTTGCGTCCTTAGTATGGTATTGCCTGTGCATTTCATTCATTTACATGCCTTTCTGCTAAGAGCGCATGTGTGAGACTTTGACCCCCATCTTCTTTTGGTCACTTGTGGTTTCTTGCTGGTTCTTCTGGTTTTCTTCCTGACTTCAACACCATCTTCAATGCCATATTTTTGTTTTGTCTCCTGACACTAGCTGGTGGGCTGCATTCTATTTTTACTCAACACATCATGCACTTTGCACTCTATCTTTTTGTTAAGAATCCACTTACTTAAGCATTAGCAAAGTTAGTTGCTTTTAATATATCATCTAGCCTTGTGATGAGCGACTTTTGCTGAGGTTACTTTTAATATATTATCCAGCCTTGTGACCAGCAATTTTTGCTTAGATGCAGGAAAAAGCCTTCATTCAGCTGCACACCCAGCATTCCCCAGAATCTAGACCATTACCCCAACACCCAAAATCCATATTGTTACCCTAACAATAGGTATGGGTTATTTAAGGTATATAAAATATTATCAGATCTCTAGTCTAAATCACTGCATGACAGTTTAAAAATGCACCCATAATTTTCTTTACTAGGGACTATTGTCTTCTGATTAATCATATGTATTATTTTCACTGATCTCTGTTTCATGATAGGACAGATCTTGAACTTCACTGGAGCTGGATAAAGCCATAAATGTTTACATTGGTATACATGTATACATGCATTTGTAAATGTAATTTTTAATAAGAGAAGATCTCTAATAACCAGTTTTGACTAAACCTCATTAAGTCACTTCTGTCTTTCATGCCCTTTGGAAACCACTCCTCAAAATAAGTCTGTCATATTCTCTGGCAATAGTTACTATACCTTGAGTTTAAAACATTGTGTGATTTACGTGTCAGCTGTTTACCATATATGTCTGTTTGTTCATCACTGTGCACATCTACATGTGATGCTATGGTAATGTAGCATCCACAGGCAAAAACCATGACACTGCAGCTATGTCACCATAGCAACGTGCTCTCTCATTATAGTGCATCACTATGGCGACATAGTCCCAAAAAATAACCATGTACAGCACTCACAGCAAAGTACAGACTGTTACTGTGCTGTCTTTTAGTACTTCCAAAAGGAAGTACTAAATGACAGTGCCATAACAGTGCCATAGTGGCACGTGTAGACATGCCCTGTAGGTCCCAAATCATGTACAGAATCCTAGATCATTTACCAATCCATTTGCAAATGATACAGTATGAAAATAAATATACATAGTGAGGTTATTTTTATATTGACTGAAACTTTTAAAGCTCTTCAGGAGATGTGGGCACGCAGTCAAGTTCAAATCCCTCATGAAACTCCAAAATGCTTAGCCACTGTGCTTTTCAGGTTGAGAGCTGGCAACATAATTACAGAGAAAAGCATTCTCTTTGTCTAGACAAAGCTACTGGTAAAACAAATGTGTCTTTACAAATTAGAACAGTTAATGTTAAATTATTAGTTGCCACCTGCCAGATCCCTTCATTCTATTGATCTGTGCAGCTGGAAAAGGCACTTAATTCAGTAGAACAACAAGCTGATGATAGCTTGTTACATTTAAGTTTAGTTGACATTTTGGAAGGTGTAGAAAATAGTTAATAGTTAGCAGTTTATTAAATTATAGTTGAAAAATATTGCAAATAATAAATCAACTAGGGCCTCTACCCACAATTTTCATATGAAATCTTCTATGTTACAATGACAAAAAAATTATAAACAACCCCCATACAGTTTTTTGTGCAAAATATGTCTAGCTGTCACAAAACTGCAAATAATAATTACACAAATATAGTTTGAAAACCTTCTAATATATGATGTTTGCTAAAGCACTTTTGAAGCCAAGAACTAAAAGATAATAAAATAAAAATAATTAAAAACCAAATGCTGTAGGGAATCAGTATCACCTTTCCATCTCTGAATGAGAAACTACCATAGCAGTTAAGCAATTATAAAAGAAAAGTAATTATATAGAAATATGTAAACATGAGACTAGAAGGTGATAATCATGTGTTAGCTTGCAAATGCTGCTATAAATATACCTGAGATTCTTAGTATTGTAGTCATAAATCTCAAGACAAAGAAAGCTAAAGAGGATTATAAAAGTAATCCATAATACTGATCCCAGCATGAAGCAAATATATTTAACTGAATCCTTTTAGATTACTAATAAAGGCTATTTTTCTTAGAAGTGTTCAGGCATGCAGATATTTGTATGTATTACTGAACTGAGATTTTTACTTGTAGGAGAGGCTTAATGTCCATGAAGAATAAAAAACATGTATCTGTTTTAGTATTTTGAATTTCTGAGAATTTCCAGTAAATCTGTTGATTAGTTTGAAGAAAACCTAGGTTGCCTAAGAAATGTTGTACTCCAACATGTATGTATTTCATTCTGATTAATTTTAATAATGGAATTACACGATCTTCCACCTTTCAATATATTTATAACCTATGGCCATTTTATATGTGTAAGCTACATTCAAAGAAAATTTGATGCAATTTAGCTAAGTTACTGATGTTATCATTTGTAAATTAATGTCTTCCCAGAGAACAGAGACATCAGTGCGATTTATGAATGGTCTCAACCTCTCATTTAGTATTTTGGTCACCTTTACGCATTTCTGCTTTGTTCCCCCAATCTCCCCTTATCCACGGTGATAATTCCATAGCCCATTACATGATTGTTTCCTCCTTTCCCAAGGTTCACAAACTATATATTTTACCAGTGGGCAGCTTGGAAGAACCCCTCTCCTGCTCCAGGACCTGTTCACATTCTTGATCTCCTGTTATTTTTTCAATTAAGTCCTGGATTTCTTCTTATGGGACTTAGTCTTTCTACCAACTCCAACTGTGGGCAGGAATTCAGTCAGGAAAGTTACACTTGCTTAAAGCCTTCCACTCAGTGGGTGTATCTACACATTCATTAATGTGCCCTAGTTACTGCACATTAAGTTTAGTACTTGGTTAACCAAGTACTAATTCAATGTCCAGTAAGTTGCAGTAGTGCACAGGAGCATCAGTGAATGTTTTTTAGAGATGCTTATTGTGCAGTAGCCTAATAACACTTCATGGTAGTAAATTAGCCCAGGTTTTACCCGGCACACTACTGTGCAGTGTTATTAGGCTACTACTCAGTAAGCATCTCATGTAGACATGCCCAGTGTGCACTAATTGCAGAAAACATGTAGTATAGCTACAATTAATATAATTAATATAAGGCTGAGTGAATGCCACTTAGTATGCCCAAGCCTGAGAACAGTGATGAGTATATCTTAGCCACATACTAAACATTGACTATAATTTGCTGGCATTTGATGTGCACAGAACCAGAGCAAGAGGGGGTAGACCTGCTGCCAACAGATGTCTCTGAAGTGAAATGTGAACAAATTCAAGTTAGAAATGCACAAACTGGACATATCCAACCAGTCTTAACTCTGCCATGAAAAAAAAATGTCACACAGGGTATATCTACATGAGATGTTTAATGTGGAGTTCATTAATTAGCTCTGTAGTAAAATGTCACCATCTACAAATGTGCCCCTATTACATCAGAGTAAACTAATTTACTCCATCATAGGATAGTACTGCTTTACACAAGTACTATCCTATGGCAGAGTTATTTATTTCACCATAACACACATGTAGATAGTGACTGGGACTGGCTGAGCATAACTGTGGTACAGTGCAGGGGCTGATTGCTGGCTAGCCCCACACTGTAGCACCCTTTGCCCCAGCCAGTCCCTCTGCAGCACATTGTGCCAGGGGTAGACAACTCCAGGATGGCAGGCTGACCTCTGCAAGACTCCTGCCAGCCAAGGCTGTGCCACCTTAGCTCAATGTGCTGAGGTCTTCAGTGCACATGTAAATGCTGTGCCCAGGAGCAATAAACTCCAGTGTGACCTGCACCAGAGTTTATTGCATTACATTAATATCATGTGTAGATGTGCCCACAACAACCAATATTGTTGTGGGAAGAGGCACACATAATTCATGTACAGGGAGTAAATTGTTTATATGAGTACTAAGGATTAAATCAGGCATACACACAAGATCAAAGATATGACAGAAGTCTATGGTAGGTCCTGTCTCCCAGGAAACTTCATTCAACTGTCATGGACCTAACCACAGAGAAATCTCTGTCTTCTGCCCAAATTGTGGCTAGGTACAGACATTCAAAAAGCCCAAACCAAAATCAATCTAAAATTATGCAGTTTTCTGGAAGCAGCATAGTTTAGCTTGGTAGCGAACAGAACATACATTTGCCCATTGGTGGGAGAGGCAAATCTTAGACTGAGGTCTTCCCTTTTACAACTAGTCTATGTGTGCTGCACTTCTCTTATGTTGTGGGTATAGACTAGTTTCTGATCACTTATACCAGTAAAACAGTAATGTCTTTACCTGACCTGTATTTGTATTGTAAATAAATATTCTATTGTGTCATAGGAGAAGAACTAATAACCATTGTCCTCATATCTTTCAGTCTTCCTTTTTGATACCTTCTGACTAAGATATTGAGTGCCTTGAAGATGAGAACCAAGACCTAACGTTAAACTAGGTGTCCAAAGTGCAACACCAAAGGTGTGGAACAGGAAGAAATGATTCATGTAGCAGTGGGAGTAAGCCATAAGGCTTGAAATAGCTACTTCTAAGGACAATACAAAGGTGCCTTAACTGTGGTTTTTGTAAAGAAGTAGATGGCTATAAGCCATTTGCTGTCAGGGCTTTGAAATAATGGAAATAAAAGATATGATATTTAAAGAAAACACTTATGATGATAAACAATTGAATTTTGCTGCTCTTAGGCTTTTCCCAGGTATGATTTTGGTTGTGAAGAAATATGGAACAGCTTTGAACCTAATTTATCACTACTCTGTATTATTAGAAGAGTACAATTTAAAGTCTTGATAAATAGAGGACACTGATGCTATTCTGCGTGTTAATTAAGCATGGGAGAATGAAAGTTAACAAGAAAATGATGACATGGCTGCACTTTGTGTTTATGAGAATGTCCTTCCAGTGATCTCTGCCTCTTTAAAATAAAGAATGTGGAGAGATATCTTTCACACACACCACAACTTTATTTGCAATGAGACAATGGTGGCCAAGCAGTGACCAAGCAAATGCATGTGCTAATATGCAGCCAGCAGTAAAGTTGGGGGAACCTGTTTCTTCACATAGTCACTGATTCCAAATATTTCCAGCAAACATTTTTTAAAAAAGAAATTACTATCTTGCACAAGGGACAAGGACAGTTATAATCTTTATATAACTCAAAGTGCAGGGATGATTATTTTATTGCAGTAATATTTGCAACATGATATAGTCCAAAAATCTCAATCAGGATTGATACTTTTCTCACTCTAATGTAAATCAGGAATATTTCTAATGAAATCTGTGAAAGGTTCAGGGGAGTGCTCTTGATATTAAAGGTGCTTTTGGTAAGATTCATAGCTGTCAGCATATCATTTGGATAGGCAGGTCCTAAACACTCATTATGTCATAGGCTTGCACTACAAAAATCTGTAGCTAAAGATGCCCAGCATTTTTCTGCTTAAAAATTAAGTACATAGAAAAACCCAGCTGCTCTTCATTCTTACAGTCATCAGGTTGGCTGTTTTTTTATGTACTGGACAAGTTATGTGCAACATCAGGAAAGTTTGTACTTAATTGCACATTTGTGCCACCTTTGTGTCATTTCATTAATGTGTACAACATACCTTAATATCCTGGTAAACCACCTGAGGCTTTATTTTATTTGTGAAATTATGCTGTAAATTTGCTGCTTTTTTTCATCTGACCTGAATTAGCACTGAGAAATAAAAATCTAGTAAACTAATCTTGTTAAATTCCTTCACTGGTCTCTCCAGTCTAAGCTTTTTCAACGTACACTGTCTTATTGATAACCATTTAATAAAAGAACCAAACTCCCAAACATGTACATAGTAAAGTGTTTTACTCCTCCTTATTCATGGTAAGAAAAGTGGTAACACTTCTGATTTTTAGTTAGAGTTCTAGGACCTATTTATTTACTTTTCATGTATATCTTTATTTTGTCAAAGAGAACACCTTTCTGCCTATTAAGAATATTTTTGCTTATTATTAATGATACATGCTGTAAACTTGAGATATTATTGCAGTAAGACAAGCTGTGTCATTGCCCCTTCTTCCTCTCATCATATCAGTGTGCTAGACTCTTTTGTTTTTCTAAATATTTTCCTTATTCAGAACATCCCTAAGGCATCCAGCCTTGATTAGCTTTCTCACTTTTGTTAACAGTAACAGTTGAAAGTTTTCAATCTGAGAATTAAAGGACAAGAAAGTAGCAGAAAACATTTTACCTCTTGTTTGAAAAAGAGAAATAGCAGGATATGCCTGATGTTTATTGAATTCATATGGATGGTTATAAATACAGAGCAACTGATAGATTTTATATTATGAAGTTCTTCTATAAACCAATGTTGTGTAGAAAGCCAGAATACCTCTGTGATTGCATATTTTGGTATAAAAGCAAGATAAGAACCAGACCATGACTTAAACGACACATTAGTGGTGTGCAAAATGGACCGTTTTCAATTCGGATTTGGCCTGAATTGGGGACAGTGATTCAATTGGTTGATTTAGATCACTGTCCCCGATTCAATTCAGCCAAATCCAAATCTGAAGATTTGATGCTGATTCAGAGAATCAGCAATTCGGCCATAGACACAGCTTTAAATGTTTTTTTTTTAATTCAGAGAGATTCATCAATCTGGACATAGACACAGCTTTAAATGTTTTTTCTACATACCTTGAGGTACCTTGTGAATGCTGCAATGGTGGGACAGATGGAGTATCCCACCGGAATACGGGGGGGCCTCTGGTCCACTTCTAGGTCTGCTGCCAAGCATACTGGGGACCCCCCTGCACCCTCCCATCTCAGTGATCAGCTGCAGGGGGACCCTGGGTATTCCCCCAGACCCAGGAGGCACCACTTGCTGAGCTAGAGGGAAGGGGCCCAACACGCTCTCCGGTGGACCAGAAAGTCCACTTTGGGGTCTGCTACTGAGCATGCTGGGGACCCTCCCCCCCCCGCTCCTGTGAGATGCTCTATCCACCCCACCATCTCAGCATTCATGAGTCACCTGGTACCTTGAGGTACATAAAAAAAACATTTAAAGCTGTGTCTATGTCTAAATCATCAAAATTTTCTGGATTTCTCTCTGAATCAATTCGGAGGGTTCCAGTTTGATTCAGAGGAATTAAATGGTCTCCTGATTCTATTTGGATTTGGATATTCAGCCACTGAATTGGGCTGAATCTCTGCCAAATTGAATCAGGGACCAAAGTTTCACACAGCCCTACTATACATTCACCCTGATGATTATTACCAATCACACTTCTGTAAAGAGTATGAGCTATGCCATGACTCTGAATTCTCACTGGTTAATTCAGAAACATCCTTCTTGCCTCCATGCATTAAAGGATGCGTGGTTTACTAAGAAATGGTTTACAGTTCCTAAAACTTAAACTAGGATCAAAAACAGCAGTGTAGGGATGTGACTGGGTTCCTTGGGCAAAGCAGAAATGGTGACTCCTGATTGCTGCTGCAATCACAAATGCAAATTTTTTTGCTCCTTCTTTCCCACAAACCAAGTCAGAGCTTGGGGCAGTTGCCCCTATTGCCCCCTGCCCACTTACACTACTTAACAAGAGGCATTCTGTCCCTCATTTATAGAGGGGTTTTTTTTTATTTGCACTGAGCTAGATTGCATCTTAAATTACAGTCTAGATCAGAAGCATTGGATAGATGTCACAGCTAATACAACAGTAGAAGGCAACATCCTTGCAAGCCTAGGGTACGGTGCTGTCTATCACTGACAGTTGCTCTGTAGAAAATAGGGATCTGATGATCTGCCTTGTTTTAGGAAGCCAATGGTAGTAAATGCCTAAACTCCTAAAATCTAAGGTGCATGAAGCCAGCCACATTCTGCTCCATTCTGTGTAATTATTTCACTTTATTTGTTTTAGTAGCAAAATAAATATAAGGATATTATTTTTCTGTAGTCAAAAGACAAGTGAAAATGAAGAGCTAATATTTTCTGAGGGATCTATCAAGGGGTGGCTCAAATCTATCAAGGGTGGCTTGAGTCTATCGAGGAGTGCCTTAGAATTAAAAATGGTTGAGAAGCACTATCTATACAGTGTCCAGAAACAAAGAATTCTTAATAAAATCTTTGAATACCAACATTACTTTATATATTTATACAATACTAATTGTGGTTTAATAGATTCTACCAATCTATAGCAGTTTCCCCATTAATTTTAAGGAATCTATTTGGTTATAAAATAATTTATCCATATGACTGTAATATCAGAGCTTACCATAAATTTAATCACTGTATTGTCCCTTATGATAGCTAAATTTGATCAATGTATCTTAAATTTACATTATATTATCACAAAAAAAATTTCAGTACTAAGAATGGTCATGCATGCTATTTATATTAAGTGTTTTGTGTTCTTTGATGATATATATATTAACACTACTCCCACTTCCTTTAAATACAGAAAAGTAATTATTTACTGATTGTTATAGACATAAAATTATAAATATGAGTTCACTTTGTTGTGTGTTAAAACAAAGAAAAAGCATGCCATTAATAAGCATAGGTGATACTCATAAAATGTGAATGCAGTGCTAAGGGATGGTGTATGCATTCATATTAATTATTTCTTACATAAAGATTTTTTTTAAATGGACTTGATTTTTATCCAGTTGCCTTTAAATTATTCATCTTTTCTATTGCTTCTCAGATTTTGTAGCAAGCCCAAGATTTGCCTTGCATCAAGATCAGAAACCAAAAAGAATAGTGTAGGAGGTAGAATTAGGTAGGGGTATAATTTAAAGTGAAATGAAGCGATCAAAATAATTAGATCAAGCAAGTAGTCATTTGAAAGACATTAATTCTATCATACTATTTTACAAAGCTGAATACATATTGTCAGTAGAGCCATAGCAATTAGCTCACCAGAGATTCAAACTTTGTCAAACAAGCATTTATTACCTTAAATAGCCAAAGTTAATTTCAATTAAATTGTTAGGTTTTAGTCTAGCTAGAGAGGCATGGATCTGAGCCTCCCACCTCAGTTTTCTTTTTTTCCAATATGAATTACATCCAGTGGGAAGCATCATGAAGAACTAATTTTACCTTTAGAGAAAATCTTCTAGAATTATAAATTGCTACAAAATAAAAAATTACGTATTTGTATTTTTGTTAAAGCTAGGAATACAGAGCTGCATCTACTAGAAGTGCCATGTGGTGGTTGTCCATAATGGATATGGGAATTTACTTTTAGATTTTTCTAGGATTCAAAATATAAGCTCAAGGATTTTCTGTCACTTTTGTGAGGCTGCATGCAGAAGAGGAAAGAGATAGGTAAAACTGATTTAAGGTTGCCAGTCTTATAAAATAAACTCAGGATAAACTGAAAAAAGATAAGAGAAATGAACAAATATGGTCATTCATTCTCACAAAACCTTTGTATAAAGTTACTGGCATACAAAAGGTATAGGTCACGATGTTACTGGAAGAGGGTCTGGCTAAACAACATAAAAATGCACATTTTTTTCTAAATGTAGTGAATAACAAAATCAACAAGTCATTTTTCCCCCACAGAAATTATTGTCTATATAATGGCTGATGAAATTTCAAATTAATCAAGGAATAATAGGGAAGTAGAACTGGAAGGGAATAAATATAAGGATATTATTCACAAGGTCATCTAGTCCAGCCCCCTGATCAAGGCAGGATCATCACTGACTAAACCATCCCAGCCTAGTGTATGTTTAAACTGCTGTTACAGGCCCGGGGTTCCAGGAGTAGCCATGATGGCCCTGATGGCCAAGTGGCTCCTTCCGTGCTCTAGCTTTAGGGTCCCTCCCTTCTCTTCCTCCTGGCATGCCTTGCTGTACTTGGTTAATTTTTTAAAGGAAGGCTGCCCAAGGTTACTAGAGCAAGCCCTAGTCTGTCTTCCTGCCAGTGGATTCCTCTGAGTCCGTAGGTCCCAGTCCATCCCTCACGCTAAGTGGGCCCTCTTGGCCTGCACATGACCCAGGGCACCTGTTCCTTTTGGGCTATTCATGGCCTCTGACCTGTCCTATAGGCATGTCCATGCCTCACAGATGTTGTGGATTACTTACTTCACTGGGTATTCGGCTCCAGTCCAACACCGTGCGTCTTCAGCTCTGTAATCCTTTATTGGGGCTTCAGCCTTCCCAGCTTCTGCCCCTATGCTTTAGCTGTGGCCTTTAGCCCAAGCCCACTGTACTGGACCTGGCTTCTGGGCTCCTGCCCCAGTCTTTCCCTTGCGCTCAGTTTCTGCCTTTCTTGGGTGCTGGGTCCCCTGGCCCTGGTCACTGTTCCTCTACCCTTTTTGGCCTCAGTGCACTTCTCTTTCTTGCCCTTAGGTGTCAGTTCTCTTGGTCTCCAGCTGCCTTCATTTGGAAGCCAGCCCCAGGCAGAGGTCCACAACCCTGGTGTCCCTCTGGCAGCTCACTTTGCTTAACTACAGTCCCCCTAGGCACCTCACTGTGTATTAATTACAATGCCCCCCTTAGGTGCCCTGCTATGGCCTCCACACACTCTCCTTAGAGCCACTCCCAAACCACCAGTCTAAATTAGAATACAAAACATCCCAACACACATTTTAACTCAAAGTTCCCTCTCTCTGGGTTATTATATCACTGCCAGGCCACCCTTTCCCTCTCTGGTTCTCTCTGTCCTGGGAGTACCTGGCCTGCCTACAGTTCCCCCTCTGCACCAGCCTTTAGCTGGCAGGAGCTCCTGTCTTGGCAGAGTCCAGAGCTATACTCTCTTCCTGTCTCAGGAACTCAGGTTTACATCTCCTGGGCCTCTCCCCCTTTCTGTCATGTGGTATCCTGACTGGCTGCAGATATGTCCCTTTTCCTTAAGGAGCAGCTTACTGGCTAGGCTGTAGCTGCTCTCTTCTTGCCTTCCTTCCTTCAGCTAACCCCTGTTCCACTGTGTGGGGCTCTTTTGGCTGCACTTTCCCCATTAAAGTATCAGAAGCTCTCTGGTTCCCTGTTACACCTGCATTTGAAAGTTTCCAAGGATGGAGATTCCACAACTTATCTAAATAGTCTGTTCAATGTCTGACTACTGTCATCATCAGAAAGTGTCTCTAATCTTCAACATATATTTCCCCTGCTGCTGTTTGAGGGCGTTGCTCCTAGTCCTGCCCTTAGAATCACAAAGAAAAGCCCATCTCCCTCCTTTATAATTGTCCATCAGGTATCTGAAGATTGTTATTAACTCTCCCTCCTGACAGTATTTTTTTCTCTAGATTAAATAACCCTAGCTTTTTTGACCTTTTCTCATAAGGCATAATTCCCAGGTTCCTGATCTTTTTTTGTTGCCCTTTCATAGACTTTTTCCAAACAGTCCAAATCCTTCTGGAAATGTGGGGCCCAAAAGTGGACACCATACTCCAGGTGTGGCTTTACCAGTGCTGAACAGAGTTAAAGGATCTCTTCCCTTGATTTGCAAGTGACACTTCTTTTAATACAAGCCAGGATGCTCTTAGCCTTTTTTGCACCCAGAAGACATAGTTGGCCTATATTCAGATTGTGGTTCACTGTAACCCCCATATTTTTTTATGCAGTACTGAATCCTAGGCAGACATTCCCAAGTTTGTATTTTTGTATATGGCTATTACATCCCAACTACAGGACTGTGCACTTGTCTGTGTTGAATCTCACCCAATTGACTGTGGACCATTTCTCCTGGCTTTGGAGGTGATTCTGGATCCTAGCCCTTCCCTCCAAAGTATCATCTGTAAATTTGCTGAGTGTGCAGTTTATGCTATAATCCAAATCATTAATGAATATATTAAACAGTACTGGTCCAAAGACAGACCCCTGGGGAAACTCATTTTATGCCTCCTTCCAACTAGACATTGATTCATTGAGGACAACTCACTGGTACATCTACATGTGTCCCTATGGTACTATTGTTACTGCACCATCATTTAGTACTTTTTTTTTGGAAGTACTAAATGACAGTGCAGTAACAACCCATACCACTCTGTACACATGGCTCACAGTTATTTTTAGCTGCTACATCTCTGTAGCGATATGCTATACTGAAGGAGCACATCATTACGGCAATCTAGATGAAACATAACGGTTTTTGTCACTATAGCACGTTGCTACAGGAGTATAACATCCACATGTAGACGCACCCACTGAATAGGATGATTCAACCAGTTATGTATCCATCTTATGATACTTACATTTACTCTGTATTTCCTTAGCTTGCTAATACGAATGTCATGGGAGACAATGCAAAAAGCCCTGCTAAAGTCAAGGTATAGCACTTCCAGTGCTCTCCTCTTAACCATGTAGCCTATCACTTATTATAGAAAGAAAGCAGGTTGTTCAGACATGACTTGCTCTTGGTGAATCCATGCTGGCTGTTACTGATCACCTTGTTCTCCTCTAGGTGTTTCAAAATAGGTTTGTTCATGGTCCATGATTTTTTAGGTATATTTGTCCTTTTCCAGTTATCCCAAATCTCACCTGACCTCTAAGAGTTCTCAAAGATGATAGCCAGTAGGAGCATCTACACATGCATTTACTCCAGCCCAAATTTACTATGGTGTAAGGTACTCCGGGGTAAGGGTTTTGGGTCAGGTTCAAGATTAGGGAGCAAAGTCACATGAGTTCCCATCGGCCCTGCAATGGGCTCCTGCCACCATTGGGGGGAGTTTCAGGCTCCACTTGGGTGCTATCCCAGGGCTGGCAGGGAGCACCAGATCAAGAGATATCTATCTCCTAGCCCTGGGGGGCTTCCTGCCTGCCTGCTACTGGGGTAGGGACAATGTCTCCCTGCTCTGGCAACTGGGAGCTCCTGGGCCTCACTGCTAGCTGTCCCACTGGTGGATTGGGGCAAGGATCACTCATGCCTTGATCACCCAATCAGGGCATTGAGCTGGGACATGCTCCTGACATGAACAGCTCCTGACCTGGGCAAATAAGTCCCAAGCTGCATAGAGAGGTCTGCATGTGCATCCCAGGGCTGGCTGGGGACTGCCAAAAATAGGATAGTTCCCAGCCACATCCAGCCTGCACGTGCTTCCCTGCACAGTCAGCTTCAGGCTGGGTGGGGAACTTTTCTCATACAGGGAGCTTCAAGCCCCTGATCCATGAATGCAATTGCAATCAGGGAGTGGGGCTGGGGAGCTTGTTCCCAGCCCCCACACTGCAATCCCACAGCTGGGGCTGGGATCAAGCTTTCAGCCTCTACCCAGCCCCAACACTGTGATTGCAGAATGGGAGCTGGAAACAAGCCCGCACTCTGCAATCATGGTCAGGGATCGGGGATTGGACGCTTCCTGCTGCTGGGGAAGGGGGACATTGTCCCCACCTGGGCACACAGAGCAAAGGCTGGGGGCTTGTTCCCTGTCTCCTCTGTGAGTCCAAAGCTGGGTGGTGAGTGAAACAAGCTCCCTAGCCTGTTTCCCACCCAGCTCCATGCTTACAGAGCTGGGTGGGGAACAGTCTCACCTGCTCCCACCAGCAGGGAATTCCCAGTGCCAGCTTTATGGTCACGGGGCATGGGCTGGGAAACCCTTATCTCCCAACCCGAGTCCCATGGTCATCAGACTCAGGCTGAGAGATAAGAGTTACCCAGCCTCCTACTTCTGTATCATGATGGTGGAGCAGGGCCTGAAAGATAAGGATCTTCTAGCCCCTGCTCCCCAGTCATGATCCAGGAGCAAGGGGCTTCACGGTCCCTGCTTCTGGGGTAGAGGGGCATAGTCCTCACCTGGGCTTCTGTAGTGGAGCCTGCCTCTGCAACAGAGTTCTTGGGGGGCAGGAAGCTATCTCTAACCCTGGCAGACAACTGACCAGAAGCAGATTTTGCTCTCAGTCAGGTGTCTACATAAACTCTACGCCACATTACTAATCCCTAGTAAATTTGCTACTTGGATTAAGGAGCCTTACTGTGAAGTAGATGTACATTTACTTCACAGTAAACTATGCTAATGCACAGTTAAGTATCTTGTGTAGACACGCCCAATAGCTCCAAAATTATTTCAGCTAATTCCTTCAGTATCCTTCAGTGCATCCCCTGTGGTCCTACTGACAAGCCCCATGACCATGACAGTATCTAGCATCTTTAAGCAACCTAACTTGTTCCCTAACATATTCTGCCACTTCTCTAATCTATTCTCTTACCTTTTCTGTCATCCACACCTTCTTAAAAAAAAAAAAAAGAAGTAAAAAGGCATTAAATACTTCAGTCTCTTCTGTATCATTTGTGATCGGATTGGCTTCCACATTATGTAGGGACCTTAATATTTAAATATGGTTTCTCTGGTCTTCCTATTGCTTCTGACTTTTCATAGAATCCTTTTTTATTTCCTTTTCTGTCCCTTGCCATCTGCATCTTAAATTGTGTCTTGGTTTTCCTAATTTCTTCCCTGTGATACTCTTATTCTTTTCTCTAGTACTATGGCCAAGTTTTTAGTTTTAATTGGTCTCATTTTTTAGTTTTAATTTCTTGAAAGGAATGCTGTCTAGCCAGGCTTATCTCCTGTTTTGCTCCCCATTCTTCCCCTTCCTCAAAAAATATTTAGTTATTCATATACACACGCAAGTTCTAAATCAAATACAAGTACTCCTAAAAAGACCTAAATGATTTGTTGTCCTACAGGACATTACTTTCTCTAGTACAAGAAATTGAAGTGGTCAAAAAATCAGTGTTATGATGTGTGTGTATGGGTATGTACATATATACACATATATACTACACTTTTTATGAAATATATTTTATAATATATGTATAATATAATTTGTCATTATAGTCTTATCTAAATCAATTGAATGCTTTCAACTGGAATACCATGTATGCATATTCTGTTAGTCATTTTATTTCCAAGACAAAGCTAATATGGAAAGACTATTAAAAGTAATTTTGATAAGAAGCATGGAAATATTTCTTTATGAAAATAGCCTTGAAAAGACTGGTATACACTAGTTTGGAGAACAGATGAGTAAGAATGGATATTTTCGGCAGAGGAACATGAAATAATAAATTATATACAGAAGATAAAGACATTCCTGTTTACCCTTTCTGTCATATTACAGGAACAAAGAGATATTGATTCAATTAAAATCAACAATTTAAAAATTGATAGGAGATTAAACAGAGGAATTCATTGCTACAAGATTTTTAAATTGTCTAGACTCTTATATGGATAATGAGAACATTGACTGTTAAATATTGATTTTCTTTTCTTCCTTTCTTTAGTTTAAAATATGTAAGGTATATATTCTTTAGTATAAAGTATATAAACAGTTGTGTTTCTCAGCATAAGTAAATCACTGGTAGAGTTTAAGAAGGAATTTTTACCCCGAAATTATGAGTTTTCTTCGACATTCTTTTGAAGTAACTGATACTTGTCATTTGAAAGATGATACTGGAAAAACAAGACTGTGGATCTGATTCAGTATCACAGTTCCAATTACTTTTAAGTGTTATTTTCAAATGTTTTCAAGAACCCACTACAGATTTACCACAGGAGGGCACTGTAGGAATGGTTCTTGAGGAGTACCCAGATATTCCTAACTTGAAGCTCAGTTTTTTTATTCTTCTTCTTTTCCTCATTCCATAGGAGCGGGATAAACATTAAGGGTATTAAAAGCATGACGAAAGCATACACATTCCCAATGGAAGCTACTATGTCTATAGTAATGATACTCATATGCTCATATTTATTAAGGATATTCAATATCTACTGTACAACAAACATATCCTTCTCATGTTATTATATCAATATTTTTTGGACCATTTCTTCTTTTCCAGGATGGTAGTGCATCTACCTTTGCCTCACCAATCCCTCTCCCACACCCAGCTACCCGTTCTACTGAAATATTCTGACCATATTTTTAATATAGGCATAACAGTAATAAAGGAAGCTTGAAGTTCAAAAGTGATGCCAATAAAATGTTCCTGTCATAGAACAAAGTATTCCTATGTTTCCAAATTACTGGAAAACTGGGTGAGGCAGTACATCTAACAAGCCTTTTACTTCTAGGGGCAGCTTTGCTGACAATAATTCATATAGAACTAATCCCATTCTATAAGCATTGTCATTGTTACCATCTAAATGAAAGGAGAAACTATATAATTGGCATCCAAGTTGTGATAATCAGAAGAGGCAGTGAAGGATGTAATACATTGGTTGGAAAGTCTGTGAATAATCAAACTAGATCCTTTATTTCAGTACTCCTTCCCCCAAGAAATGAATTTATTAAAAAAAGGCATGGTTAGCTTCTCTAATGAACAAAAATAGCCACAGTTTGATTTGGGGGGAGGGGGGAGGCTTGAAAAGTAACATTTCTACTTCCACCCATTAATAGTCATCTTTTTGTAACATTGTCTCTAGAGCTTGTTAACATTGTGCTTAGATTGCTTGTGTGATATCTTTCTCAATAGATCTATATTTAGATAATTCTGTTCTCTGGACACTTATGTCTAGAAGCAAGCCATTAAAGAACTCTATTCTAGTTTCAGTGAGGTCAACCTGAATTTTGCAATTGACTCAGGTTGGAACAATAGTGTATCAAGGATTTGTTTTGTGCATTAACTACATTTTCAACTTTTACCCAACAAGTAAAACTGAAGTTTTAATTCCTTGAAAAACAAGGAAGCATGTGATTATGACTACTGGGTCTTAAGCATAGGCTGAAAGTTTAACTATATTTGTAAATACAAAGAAACCTCTCACTGTGGGCATGTCTACATATATGCTTTAATATGCAGTAGATTATTTTACTGCTCATTAAAGCAACACATAAAAAAGTGTGATAGTATGCTAATGCAAATAAAATAGTCTACTGTCCATTAAGCCTCATTAAAGAAGCTTGCAAACGCACTATTGCACATTAATGTAGCCTAATGCACATTAATTTAGTACTTCACATTGGAGGTACTAAATTTAATGCACAGTAGAAAAAGTGCATTAATGCATGTGTAGACATGCCCAGTGTAGCCCAAGCTTTGGGGAGCAGCATCCTAAGTTCTATTGTTTCACTGCAATACTGAGAACTTAGGGCTTTACTTTCCAAATCCTTACTAAATAAATTGATTGAAATTCAAAATTCTGGATGAAGAAACTCCAAGACTTCAGCTTTTTTGTCCTGAATTAGGTTTATGAATTAAAATATCAGAATATTCCCCCCCAACAAAAGTTTTTGATACTATTTAAGACATTTTGTTTTAATGAGATGAAACCATTTCATTTTTACTGTGTTTAAAGGTTTGTTATATTACTGCAATGATATTTGAATAGTAATATATTTCCCTAAAATACAACCGGAAACACTAAAGTCAAATGAACATTTTGATCTCATTAAAATATTTTTTCAGATAATTTTTCATGAAAATTTCAAGAAAAGAAATTAATTGCTGTGAAGGTCAGAAATTTTGTTAATTTGCCTGACCAACCTGATTGCCTTGTATAATTTCATAGATTTCATAGATTTCATAGACATTAGGGCTGGAAGGGACCTCGGGAGATCATCGAGTCCAGCCCCCTGCCCAAAGGGCAGGAAG
>NW_017728906.1:26824614-26851167 GCF_001723895.1 Crocodylus porosus
ATAGATTTCATAGACATTAGGGCTGGAAGGGACCTCGGGAGATCATCGAGTCCAGCCCCCTGCCCAAAGGGCAGGAAGTCAGCTGGGGTCATAATGAGGTGATTGGACCTGTGGATGTGGTGTACCCTGATTTTAGGAAGGCTTTTGATATGGTCTCCCACAACATTCTCACAAGTAAGATAAGGAAGTAGGGGCTGAATGAATGGACTTCAAGGTGGATAGAAAATTGGCTAAAGCAACAGGCTTAGAGAGTAGTAATCAATGACTCACTGTCTACTTGGCAGCTGGTATCAAATGAAGTCCCTCAGGGGTTGGTCCTTGGGCTGGTTTTGTTCAAAGTCTTCTTTAACAGCCTGAGAGATGGCATAGAGTGCACACTCAACAAGTTTGCAGATGACACTAACCTGCAGGGAGTAGTAGATACACTGGAGGGTAAGGCTAGGATTCAGAGTGACCTAGAGAAATTGGATGACTGGGCCAAAAATAATCTCATGAGGTTCAACAAGGACAAGTTCAAAGACCTGCATTTGAGACAGAACAATCCCATGCACCAATAGAGACTGGGGGCTGATTGGCTGGCCAGGAGCTCTGCAGAAAAGGACCTGGGGGGTCACATTAGACAATAAGCTGAATATGAGCCAGCAGTGTGCCCTTGTTGCCAAGATGGCTAACAGCATACTGGTTTGCATTGGTAAATGTATTGCTACTGGTCAAGGGAAGTAATTATTCCCCTCTGTTCAGCACTGGTGAGGCCACATCTGGAGTACTGGGTTCAGTTTTGGAAACCCCACTACTGACAGGGTGTGGACAAATGGGAGAGGGTCCAGCGGAGGGCAACAAAAATGGTGGGGGGGCTGAGAGACATGACTTACGAGGAAAGACTAGGGGAACTGGGCTTTTTTAGTCTAGAAAAGGAGATTAAGAAGAGAATTAATAGTAGTCTTCAACTACCTGAAGAGGATTTCAAAAGAGGATGTATTCTTAGTAGTGGCAGATGATAGATCAAGGAGCAGTGGTCTCAAGTTGCATCAGAGGAAGCTTAGGTTATGTCTTAGGAATATTTTTCTATGAGGATAGTAAAACACTAGAACAGGTTATGCAGAGAGGTAATGGAAGCTCCATCCTTGGCGGGGTTTCAAAACCCAGCTAAGCAAAGCTTTGGCTGGGATGATCTCGTTAGGGCTACTCCTACTTTGAGCAGGGGCTTGGACTGGATGACCTCCTGAAATCCCTAACATTCTATGAATCTATATTTTCTAAAATCATATTGTCTTTGGACAAAAAAAAAATTCTAGCTCTACTTACTCTGCGTACAACCCTATGGGCCAAGTCCTACTATAGTAATTGGGATGATTTATAGGCCCACTTCTGAGAAAGCAGAGCAGGGCACCTTAGCGACTAACTGGTTCAGAGATGGTTAAGCTTCTGCAAGCAGCAGCCTACTCCATCAGATGGTACAGCCCCAAATGAAAACCTGGTTAAGTCCAAGGTGAGTTCAAAGAATGAAAGGGAGAATTCCAGTTATGTCACTGCACTTGGGATATGCCCCTTAGAGAATACAGACTACTCATATGAGTCGCAATGCCTTGTGCTTATTTACCTACCAAAACTTAGATTTAGTATTGTTCATGGTGAATCAACTGAAGACATGATGATGACCTAAAGCTATACAACAAATTCATCCCTTCTTACTTTGGGGGTTATAAATAAATAGGAACTACTGAGGAAAGATATGGTCTTTTACTTAAGTCTTTAAAAGTTACATTGTTTCCAGTTGTCTTTAAAAAATGAGTCTCATGAGCTTACCGGTCTTATATTACAGGAAGCAGGAAAAAGTCACAATGTGAAATGAAGACAACCAAGTGGAGACTCTTACTCTTTTCACACATATAGAGGTAAGGCAGCCCTGTTCCCATTCTCTCTAGTCCATGGTGTTAAAAAGTATTACGAGCTACAAATTCATGTTCCTGTTAAAAATCTTAGTGTATGTTCATCTATTGGTTCTTTGCAGTTTGTCTTTAAAAGATAAACTAAGATAGAAGTAAAAAAATGAAGTAGGGTTTTGGTAAACCTTCTCAAGAGCAGTAAAACAGCATGACATTTTCTGAAATGATGCTGCAAATTCACATCGCAAAAAAAATCTTGTGAAGGGAAGCAAATGACAAGGCTGTGATTTCCAAATAGAATAAATATCAAATTGCCCAGTAGTAAATATTCATGAACTATGCTCAATCTTTTTTGTTTTACAGGCAGCTGCAGCAGAAGCATAGTATATATTGTCTTTGCCTATATTATGTTGCCAGATAAGTAACTAAAAAATGGTTTGTATTATCCTAAAATTCATCACATTTCAAATGCACATTTGTTTTCCAACTCTTAAGAGCTGTATTTTCAACCCTTTGATCAAATTGTGGCTTCAGCATGTTTTGTTTTGCACATGGGACATATGAGGTCTTTTTGTCACAAACTCTGACTCTGTGTTGAAGCGAGAATGCATCTCCACTTAAGCCAAAGGCAGTTTTGCTTCTGAACCTGCACAGTGCTTTAAGATTGGTTTCTCTATCAGCTATGTTGTGATTTGTTGTAATGAGTAAATCTGGGTTGACACAAAGGAGGTTAGTGTATTTTTACAGGTGGAACAGATATCAGAAATGGGTACTATTACTTCTTGAATGACCGTATGGTTTCCTACCATATAGTACCCTAAGGTGCTATAAGGAGTAGGAACATGTGTTCCCCAGGGACAACCAGTGACACATATTTGGCTGCTGCTAGTTGTCCCTGGGGTATGTCCTTACCTGCACACTGGCATGTGCACTCCTTGGCTGGTCCCAGCAGCTTTACTTGGGGTATTGGAGGCTCCCTGGGACTCCAGCAGAAGCAATCTGAGTGTGTAAAGCCAGACCAACAGCCAGACTGTGGCTCTGGCCAGCCAGGCTCTGGTTTGGGGTGGCATATGCTCCACCACCCCACTGTTTTTGGCATGGGTTTCTTGGCACCAGGCCCTCCTAGTTTAAAAAAACCCACCACACTGCTAATTAGCAGTGCAGCAAGTGTCTGTATGTTCAGTATGTGTGGTGTGTGGTGCCACAGATGGATCTGCAGTGTCACAAACCACACATGCAAGGTCGTGGGGATAAGCCCTAAATGCAGAAAATTAAATTTCTTCTTTAAGAACCTTTAAGATGTTTTGGAATGTAAGCAAGAACAAAAAGGAATACAGATAGTTTCCACAACACTTTTCTACTTGTCTTCGTTCTTTTCTTTAACTTATATTTCATCTGATGGACTTACATTTTAGTTCTCAAGAGAACCCTAATGGAGCCCTAAGTTGAAATCCTCTACAGTTTTCTTTTCCAAGCAGGATTCCTGGCTAGAAAGCTTCACAAGCAAGCTTTCCAGCTAAAGGGTACTAAAGGGCTGTTCCCTGGGCCACCCCTGCCCTCAGTCTGTCAATTCCTCCGCCTTGGAAGGGGGCAGACTGTCAAGTGGTAGTTTTCAGCTGCTGAAAAGCAGCAGACTCCACAGAGAACTGATGGCAGAAGTGGGGCTATTCCCCCATTGTGGAAACCCTTCTGGTTCTTCTCAAGAGGAGAATAGTCTTGGTCTTTGTACTCCTCTGGGCTGACTGGAGCTAGAGTCTGGGAGTTGAGCATGGACCACAAATGGATGTCTGTACCTAATCTCAAATGATGTCAGTTCTTCCAATATGTTCTCATACATCGTGTTGTTCAGACTTCTAATCATTTTTGTCATTCACCACTGAACTCATTCTAGTTTTTTTTCACATCTATCTTGAAACACAGTTCCCAAAGCTGGATGCAGTACTCCGGGTGGGGCCTCAACAGTACTGAACAGAGTGGTAGAATCAGTTCCCTTGACCTGCAAGCAACAAAATCTAGTATGGTAAAAAAAACAAACAAACCAGAAAACAAAAAACACACTGTTGATTTGTTGTTAGTTATTCAGGTTTTGTTCCACTGTAACCACAGATCTTTTCTTCAGTACTACAGGCAAACCAGTTGTCTCCCACTCTGCATTTCTGTATGTGATTTATCCTCAGGTACAGTATAAAAAGGCCCTAGCCCTTTACTAAAGGGGAAAGGAAGCTCAGGGTAGGGGGTCTAAGCTAAAGTGGGCAAGGAGCCCAGGAACAAAATAACAGTCTATCCCAGGTATGAGCAGTGAATGACAGGCCTGGGGGCAGAAGTGGAGGGTCAGGTGATCCAGAGAGGCACTTAAAAGCTGCAGGCCTGAGTTAGTGGAGGAGTTTGGCCATAGGAGCTGCAGTGGGCGGAGCTCTAGGAAAGCCAGGCTGGAAGGAGAGGCAGAGGCAGAAACTTTGCATCCTGAACCAGGAACAGATAAGTACTTTGGGTCCTTTTGGCAAGGGTTGCCACAGGTCAAGATTAACCCCAGGAGGGGATTCCTTGATTTTGGAGTGGACACTCATGTTTTGTTTTTTGTTTAGACTGGAAGACTAGGTTGTGGCTATAGGTGTGGAGGAGGCCATTGAGTAGAGTACCCAGGGGCACCCCAGATCCTAGGCAATGTTGTTGGCAGAAGGACTGTGATGTCAGGCAGTAGAGACTGGGGGTGCAGGCCCAGAGCCCACGAAGGGCAAGACACAGCAAAGACTGGGGCACAGGCTCAGAATGTGTAAGGGTTGAACCAACGGCCATGGAGCCCAGCCAGAGGCCACAAGGGCCTGAGTAGAGGCCAGGGGGCCCAGAGCCATGAGGGCATGGCTGGAACTGAACCCCAGGAGTTTGTGGTCCTGGGACTTAGCACTTCTCCTTATTGGATTTAATTTGGTTAATTTTGGATCATCCTATTCAATGATATCAAGTTGGTATTTTTCTCATTAGCACATAAGGAATCAATTAAAATCCTTGAAACATAAGCTGCAGTAAAACATGAGCATGATAATGCCTGTTGCAGACTCCTTGAGCATCAATAGCAGAAGTCTCTAGAGGAGAGAGTGAGTACAGGCCAATTAGTACACTATTGCATTTTGTAACGGTTTCTGGTTATTGCTTTGAGATGCTTTCAATGTAGTTGTCCAATAATAGGAGTTAATCCTAAGCAAAGTTTTGTCAATGATGTTCTACATTACACGTGAGAATCAATGCACACTTGAAATGAGTGAGTAACGCCTCGTGAACAAACAGCTACTATGCGTCATTGAAGTGTAACATTGAATCAGGTTTGTGATTATTGTGGCTAGGAACAGGCACTCATTTCTAGCAATGGAAATTTCTGAGAAGTTTTTCTGGGAGAGGGATCCAGGGGAAAGACACCCTGTACTTCCAGAAACCAGGGAAGTGCCCCATGAAGGCAACTGATTGTCTCCCCCCCACCCTGCAGCACAGTCAAAACTGGCAGCTTTAGCTCCATATCAGACTGGGAAGAGAGGACAGCAGCACTCCCCAGTCCATTGGTACGGGCACAGAGCAACAGGACAATACCCTTCACACCTACTCAAGGCTAGCATGTCCCTGGTTTGGGGAAGGCTCAGGGGGTAGTAGCAATTCAGTTTATCCTTGGGAGGAGTTGAGCTGCAGGAAATTGCCTCTACACCTCCCCCAGACTGAAGGGGGATCCTCCAGATCCTGGAGGAGGTGAACAGAAGTATATAAGCATCATTCTTGTGAGAGAAACTCTTGCAGGGGACATCTTCCAGATGTCAATCTGGAATATCTTTCTCCCAGAGGTGGCAGAAGGCCCTGTGGGAGACACTGAGCAGCTGTTTATACACTTCTAATTTCTACCAGGAGAATGGTAATTCTCTTGGTAGAAATATAATGCCTATACATGGCCTATATCTATGCAAATGAGGTAGCACTCACTCAGAAATGCTGAGAAGCATTAAAACAGACTAGTAACCCCAGAAAAGAGCTTAAAAATGGAGGCTAGAAGTGATAAAGTTTTATGTATTGCTTTTAAGGATTTTATTACTATGTTTAATGTGAACATGCTCCAATAAATAAATGATGCTAGTGATATTTCATTTTCACATCTAATAGATATAATGTATAAAATGGAAGTACATATAAGGGCCTCTAAGAGCTTGATATTCTTTTTCTTTTAAAAATCTCCTTGATGATGCCATACTTATGACTTCAGGGCTGTTATTATAAATAAGTGCTATAGACAAATTATATTGCCTAGCGAAATTTACTTCGTCGCTAAACTGCCTATGGAAAATATGAGAATTATTTTAGCAGAAACACACTGACAGTTAAAAATACATTCCTTAAATGACAATAGTTCTTATTTTGTAAGGACAGTGCCTGCCATAATTAGTTCCCATTCTTAATAAACAGGATTGAAAATTATGCTATTGAATTAACTTCACCCTGGAGGACTAAATGCAGAGTAAGTATTCCAGGGCTAATTACTATATGATTAGTCCTTGGGGATGACATTTAAGCAATAAATTTGATTGAATTTTATTATTATATTATCAGTAACACACACACCAGTAATTATTTGTTATATATGTATGTGCACGTGTGTATCAGATATTACCTAGTATTGAACTCCTAACCTATTGATTATTAGAGTTCCTGATCTAGGAATAAAGGTCATAGCAGCAATGAAGAAGAAAATAGGAATTTAAACATGACAAACTTATCATTGCAGCAGAAGCATTGGAAGCATTTTTTTTTTAAATCTTGCAAATAATATGTCCTTGAAAACACTGCATTTCAGAAATAACTGGAGGGGGGGAAAGAAATACATTATTTTAAGAAACCATTAGATTCTGTTGGCAATAAACTCTCTGACTTGAAAGGCAGAAAGAAAGTTGCTGGTACTGGCATAGTTCTGCAACACTACTAAATAGCTCTGGCACTTTGTACAAGCTAACCAGTTGGCATAAGACATTCTCTTCTTTTTGCTCAGAGGCATGTCACATGCCATTTCCTTTCCTACTGCAAAAAGTGACTATCTGCTGTAGCACATTTCCTATTATGACCCTCTGTTTTCAGTTACTTATAGTTTCCCCAAATGTTAACTATTTAGTCCAATTTTTTCCATGCCAATTAGGGCACAGGTTGGGGTGGACTTGGGAGTGGGGGGTTCCCCACAAAATGGTTTAGTTAAAATGAGACTGGGTGGGGTGCATTTTTTTTCCCAACACAAACAAATAAAAACAATTCTGAGAATCTTTTCTTTGAACAGATCTTATGTAGTCCTACCTTCAGAAAATAATTTGATATTTGGCAGGTACTGTTCTTGGTCAGAGATTTTCCTCTTAATGTCCCCATGAAAATCATTCCCCCCCAGTTATTTACCAATCAAACACAAACAGTCTGCTAGAGATTGTTCTGAGTTAATAATATGCAGAGATCTATTAATATGTGGTCCTAACTGCTTGTTCTTCAAGGCTAAGTACAGACAGTCAAAAAGCCCATGGCTGAATCAATTCAATCTGCATAGGTTAGTCTAAACCCTGTATATTGCACCAATAAACAAATGCACAGACATTTACTTTTGATTTTGGAAATGCAACCACATGCCTGAAGTGGCTCAGACCAGTAGCTGGAGGTGCTAGAGTATGCCTCCCGGCTCAGCAGAAACAGATAGCTTGGGCCAAGGCTAGCCCACCCACCCTGCGAGCAGGAGTTTATGGGAGAGGTGCAAAGCATCCTGGGATGACAGGGGACTGTGAGTTAACTGGAATCTGGAGTGTATCTGGGATAGTAAAATAATTTAACCTAAATCAGTTAAGTCTAATACTACATCCATCCAGGTTTATTTTAAACCACTTTTGGATATTTTGAAATCCATTCATTTATATGCCCTAAACTTCTGTTGTGTTACAGATTTAAATTGTTTTTGATCACTTATACCAATTTGTGTCACTTCTGTTCCTAGCCCAAAAGGGTAAAAATTTAGTAGCAACTGTTGAGAGAAAAATCATATACCAGGAAATAATTTATTTTCCTTATGTTGTAAAATGGTAATATTTTTTTTTCTTGTTTCTGCTTAGTAACATAATAACAAAAAGAAGCCTACTGAAGTTTACAGTCGAGATGAACAAAGTACTTCACAAACTGTTACAACACTGTGTTAGAGTCAGAGAGAGAGATTCCCTTCTGGGCTTGCCTAAGTCTTGGTATCCCCATTACTTGTTCCTGACAACCAGTATTCACCTCCAAAACAGAACTTGCCTTGAACTACTTGCTCCCAGGAAAATCTTACTTTTATAATACCATATTGTAATTCTCTTTGTCAGCCTTGTCACATTGCTTAAATGTCACTCCAGAGGACTAATCATAGAGTAATTAGCCTTGGAATACTTGCTCTGCATTTAGTCCTCCAGAGTGAAGTTAATTCAATACAATCATTTTCAATCCTGTTTATTAAAAATGGGAACTAATTATGGCAGGCACTGTCCTTACAAAATGAGAATTATTGTGATTTAAGGAGTAAATTTACCCTAGTTATAGTGAGAACACCGTAGCAAAAACATTTCAATTAAAGGAATGATGCAATAGTGTTCTTGTAACCTCAGACATTCAAGAAATATCAAATGCAGGCCTGCTAACAACATGAGCACTACTGTTTTGTCTTCAGTAAAACATGCTTTCAGATATTTGATTTGTTTGAAGTCACCATGATACAATAAAGGAAGCTATTCACATTACCCTATTATTTAGAGATTTTGAAACATGTCAGAGGTGAACAATTGCCCCCTCAATTTGTGATGATATCGTTTTCTTACACCTAAAAAAATGATGATTACTCAGAATTGTGGTAGAAGGAGTAGTGTTACAGAAACATGCTGTAGTTCAATTGCAATTTTTCCTTTACTTTCTGTATGTTTTTCTTATTTCTTGTTAAACATATCCTGATATTTGGTACTTGCTAGCCTTGCATGACATACTATACTACTTTTGCCTTTCTATTTGTGCATCTGGGTTTAAGACTCAGTCCTCCATCCATAAATCTTTCCAATACTTATCTGTCAAGTTTAATAGAACCATTTTAGAATATAGCCTCATTTGATTATGATTTGTGTGTTGAACAACAAAACATGGTTAGGGGGCTGGGGTACATGACTTCTGACGAGAGGCTGAGGGACCTGGGCTTACTTAGACTGGAGAAGAGAATACATAGAGGGGATTTAATAGCAGCCTTCAACTACGTGAATGGTGGTTTTGAAGAGGATGGAGCTAGACTGGTCTCAGTGGTGGCACATAACAGAACAAGGAGTTGCAGCGGGGGAAGTTTAGGTTAGAAATTAGGGCGGGGGGAAACTTTCTTACTTGAAGGGTTGTAAAACACTGGAAGAGGTTACCCAAAGAGGTTGTGGAATCTCCATCCCTGGAGCTTT
This sequence comes from Crocodylus porosus, assembly GCF_001723895.1. Lineage (NCBI taxonomy): Eukaryota > Metazoa > Chordata > Crocodylia > Crocodylidae > Crocodylus > Crocodylus porosus. Next base: position 26,833,958 of record NW_017728906.1, read on the forward strand.
TTAAGACCTGGCTAGACTAAGCCTTGGCTGGGCTGGTCTAGTTGGGGATGGTTCTACTTTGAGCAGGGGATTGGACTAGATGACTTCCTGAGTTCCTTTCCAAACCTAATTTTCTATGATTCACCTGTATTGGTGAACAGTTCTCTTTTGGATTGTAAGTGCTTTACACAGGTTTATAAATTCATATGTACATGCACTCATTTTTAGTTTATTGTTATCAGAGTATAAATGCTCACAAGTTACATATGTAAAAGAACTCAGATGTAGTTTGTTGCCATCAGAGTATGGATTCTTACTTGTAAATTTTACCTGTAAAATGTTTAAATGCTCAGTTCTCTAAATGGTTACCCGATGAAGAATGTCTTGCATTCAAAAGCCTGTCTCACTCTATCTAAACTATGCAGTTGGGTCCAATAAAAATACCATCCTAAAAAATCCTTGGCTCTCTCAATTTTCTAGAGACTTGTTGGGTTTCATGATTCTCCATGGGAACAGTACTATCATAGCTGGTTCCAAGGCTCCATTTACCAAATAGACAGGAACATTAGTTGTATGACTTCTTTTCCTGGTAGTTACTTCAGTGCTCCAAGATATGTTTTAGGTTTAATTCAAATAGCTTGGTCTAACATTCTACCTTAAGTCAGGGTTTTCTACCTCCTTTTAATTCAGGATCATTGAAACTACCCTTATTTGCCACATCAAGGTCCTTGTGGCATCTCCAAGACAACATCATATTTCTACCTTATTTTTTGGTCTATTTTGTTTGGAATATGTATACAATGCTGGATTTTTTTCTGAATGTTCTGGCTTTGAGTTGTCTATTTTACTTTTTCCCTTTTAAGCTTAATTGAAAACATATTCAGCATCACAGCGTACTTTTTGAACTAAAAAGGTTATCTTCCTTATTTGGAAATTAGTAAGGCCCTTCAGGTCTTCTGAGGCCTGGTGGATAAAGCTATGCTTGGTCTCATCTGGTTCAAAGTTTTGTTAAAAAAAGAACATCTGGATCTAGCAAGTTCTGTATTCAGATTTTTGCCAGCAGGTATAAAAACCCTTGAGGTTCTTGGCATTATTGCAGAACTCCATAAAAGTTGGAGTTTTCTTATATGGTTATTTGTTAGAGCTTTAGGTCACATTTCATGTGCAAAAACTCTGCAGTATTGTAGCAATGTGCAGTTATTGGATTTTGCCATCAGTATTTTCCAGAGTTCATATGAATCACTTTATCACATGGATGCAAATGGTATAGCCTCAAATATACATAAATACACACATGCACACACACACTCAAAATTGATGTATATTATTATAGCACAGGTTATTAATTTATGCACATCCATGTAGCTGCACTTACATCAATAATTCAATAATCAGAAGCTGTAGCAGGATGGGCTGTTCTTTTAAGAAGGAACAGCAAGCTCTTATATTGGGGACAGCCATTACACATAAACTGGGTTAAGTGATCAGAAACTGGTTTAAGCCTGTAACAGAACAGATGTTCAGTGAACATAAACCAGTTTGAAAATGGCTGGAACTAGTTTGAGATAAACCTGGTTGAATGTAGTATCAGACTTAACTGATTTGGCTCAACCCAATTTATCCAATGGCTGTCCCAGATCCCTTGCTGGTTTAAAACAAACCAGACACTTCCAGGATGCTCTCTGGGCTGGGTGGGGCTCAGCGTTCCACAGCAGGGCTGACCCCTCCCCTCTACATCAGCCTGGCTTCTTTGTGCTAAACAAGGATTATTTCCCCCTGCCTCTCTGCCTTAGAAGACACTTCTAGATTAGCTAGCAGACAACATGCTGGCTATAGTCTCTGCTGTGGAAGAGACAAAGGCAGTGCAGCCAGGCTTTTTGGAGCTAATCAACAAGTAGCTTAATGTCCTTCCTTGGAAAGGTCTGAGAAGAGCTGTTTGATCCCTTCCCTCCCCCTCACCACTCCCTGCTAAGCACAAATTCCCCGCTCCCCTTTGCCTTTGCTGAGGTGTCTGTGTATTAGCCACATGCTAGGTCTGTGCTGAAACAACATATAGCTGGTAATGCCTCTCTGTTGTGTTCTTAATGGGGCAATAAACACTGAGCTAAGGGTGATAAACACTTGTTATCAGACTCCACCCCCCACTTTCCATCTTCCACCTTCCTGTCAGTTTGCTGCAAACAGTATACAGAAGACGGGAAGGAGAGTGAAAAGCTCTGTATCATCAATAGATGCATGCACTGCACGCCCCCCACCCCTTGCTAGTGCTAGTCCAGGAATGCAGGCTGGCAACACCCTTTCCCCTTGACCAGGGAAAAGCCTGAGACTGCATGCAGGGTGAGGGTTCACACCCCTCCCTAATCAGAGCCCTGCTGTGGCCTGACAATGCCCCACTCAGTTTAGCTCTGTGGAAGAGCAGGGAGGGCTGGTCTAGCACCTCCCCAGCTTTCAGCCTGAGCCACTGCAGGCATGTGCCTGAATTTCCTCAGTCTAGAGGGACTATCTGTATGGTTGGAAATCAGTTCAGCCTAGCCAGGTTAGACTAACATGCAAATGTTTAATCAGTTCAGGCTCAGGCTTTTTGAATGTCTGTCCCTAGTCCTTGTGAAAGTCCATAACACAAGCTGTATATTAGAGCATATACAGTATATAGAATGTGCATATATGATTTATCAAAGGTTCATTGATGGGTACTTCTGCACTTGGTGAAGATGCACAATGATGGGCTAACAGCACCCTGTTTCCTGCTGTCTTCATGTCTTATGGGAAAGAAAAGGCATAGAATATGAGAATTTGCAAGTTTTGCTACCCTAAAACCTTGGGAGTGTGGAGACTTGTCTTCCCTGCTAGTGTTATGTGGTGCTTGCTGCAATAGTTCTATGGCAGAAATTGTTCCATCTGTAATATTCAAAACTGTTTGGATATCTGTATGGAGCGGCCAAGTAGTCTACTGGAAAAGAAATACAGTAATATGTTGTTTTCTTTACAGTGTAGGCAGAAGTGTTTCAAACAACTCTGCTGACCCGTGGAAATGTGTGCAGCAATGTTACTTGAGGTTCCTAGCACTTACAGAATGTGACAGGAAAGGAGTTAGTGACAGGAGACAGACATCCTTTCTGTCCCTGGGGCTTGACACTTTCTGCTGTCATATGCATCACTTCTGCAAGATGACATCTTGTTATTTCTAAAGTTATTATGCCTTGAGTTCACCATCATATTTCTCTTTGTTTACCTTTTAAGTGAATGTGGATCCATACACTTGGAACATGTGGTAGGCTTCCCACCGCATCTTTGAAGTGACTCTCTGGAATTGTAAATCACTGAAGAAATAATGGACTAAAGCTACAGAGCTGTTTATTGTTTTAAGTTATCTTCCTTCCCTCCTTCCTTTCCCACTAGCTCCTTGTATATCTAAGAGCGGCCCATTGTATAAAAAAAAATTTGAAGTCAAAGAAATTGCCAATTGGGCAGCTGTACTAATCCCAGTATTCTGTGCCACTTATTCTTGGTAGTAAATAGTGTAAAATATATCCTTGGATCTTCATTATTAGCTTGTGTCAAGCCACCTGGAGTGATATTCCTTAGTCAGACAGAGCTATCAAGAGATTGATAGACAATATCCCAGATGACACTGACAGTCTGTCATCTGATCTTTGTATGATGCAAACTTTCTAGTGTTTCAAGGTCTACATGAGGCCTCATCTTAAAGCCAGAAAACCCCAGGAACCCCAATAAGTAGGACTCCAGTAAAAAATTTCTAAAAAAGGATAGAACAAAACAAAAATAATGAAACAAACTCTTAGAGCACAAGCAACTTTTCTCTTATAAATTTGAAATAACTTTATTGAATCCAAAGGACTATTAGCAGCATAAAATCAGACCTAAGAAAGATAAGAGTTAGGAATTTGGCCTAATTTTGATTTTACTGGTCAGCAATTCACAGTGGAAGGAAAAACAAGATTAGAAAAAGTACCTGCATTCATCTGTGTGGGTAGATCTACCTATGCAATTCAGCCAAAGCAATAAACTCTGGAGAAGTTTGAGCCAGAATAAACTACTCCTGGGTGCAGCATCTACATGAGCACCTAAGGCAACAACAGTGTGAACTGGGGCAAAGCAGTTTACATCAGAGCTACTCGTGCCCTGCTCTGCCCTGGGCTCCTGGTAGCAGCACTGGGTGGTGGAGCATGTTTGGGGCATGAAGATGCTAAAAGTTCAAAGCCATGTGGCTGTGCAGGAGTCTGACCCCCTGGTAGCTGGGATAACCAGGTATAATTTATTCCTGAAGTCAGTGTCTACAGGTGTATTTAATTGCAGTTAGTTACTCTGCTGCAAGATTTCTCTTATAAATTTGTCCCCAACAGTACTATCTTATACCAGTGTTAATTAATTTATGGTTGCCTAATACTATCACAAATGTAGATGGTGATGCTTTAATCCACAACTAATTAGTCTACACTGCAGAAAAGTGCATGTGTAGATGCAGCCAGTATCAAAGAAATTTGGCCCATACATACATACATGCATGCATGTGAACTATTAAACACCTTTATTTAAAAAATTCATTTTAGAAGTAAGAAACAAGTCATTTTCTTTAATAGGGGAGTTCAAACTGAATATCAGGCACACAGGTTTTAGATAATGTATTTGCAAAAAGGTATGGCTTAAATCAGTCCTTTTTCTTAAACTATTCAACTTCTGCACATCTTTAGTTATGATAAGCATTTCAAATTATCATTTTTCTGCATTACTCCATGGAGAGATTATAATTTAATACCTTTTGGATGATATAATGTAACCACATTGTCAAATTATATATGAGATTTCCTAAATAGGTCACTGGAATAGAATTATGCCTTTTTAATTGTCTCAGCAAAAACTCAACAAAGCATTCTTATTTTTACATTTTTTTGATTCATGGGTGCTAATTTATGTTAAATATAGTGTGACATTTATCTGTATGACCAAAATATCACAAGTGGAAAATAAACAGAATTAATTGTTGGCTACAAAGGACCAACTCACAGGATCATCCTAACATTCTAGTTTATTGGACAGATGCAAGAGGCAGACCATAAACCTTGGTGCTGATCCCCTCAAACACACACACATTCGCAATAGCTAGCTCTGAACACTAAGAATTGGTGTCAAGATATACCTATCCACAAGTGCTGGAGTCTGCCATTGTTGGCCAGTGCGATGTTGCTGCAGAAGGGGGTCACCAGCTGGTCCTTCTGGCTGAATAGGCAGGGTGCTGGTCAGGTCAAAGAGGGTGCCATTCGGGTCATTCTTTCCTGCCTTTTATCCCTCTCTGGCAGACTTTAGTGACTTCCCAATGCTCAGGCTTACCCAATCCAAGGGTCTTTGACCTCAAGGGACATCCCTCTTGGTAGCTGCTGAATGGCAGCTGTCAGCCCCAGAGGTCACATCTGCACGTACCTGCAGTCTCAGGAGTCTGTTGATATGATGAATTTTGATTGATTAACTGCCATGATGAATAGAGCTCTGAAAGTGGTTGATTAGAGGGTATTTCAGCACCAGTGGTCTGTTTCCAGAGTTGATTAGTTCAAACCCAGGCTTCCATACCTTTAACAATGAAGTTTCTGGCAATTCCTCGCTCTTTATTGATTCTTTCTTCTCCTTGATCTCTGATTTTGTAGGTGTTAATTGCTGCTCTTTAACATGCTTATCCACATTAGCTACTGTGTTACACAATCAACTATGATTCATTCAGGGACCTGCTCCATACAGAGATTCCTGCTCTTGCTAACATTGTTATGTGGTACAACTTACTTTTAAACTTACAGTACATTTGTAAAGGCAACTACAAGCTCTATTTTCACTACAAATATACCTTATATAAAAATAATAATAATAATATAATCAAAGAAAAAGAGAGAGGAAGGAAGAACAGGTAGAAAACAGAAAGCATCCCCAACAGGGGGCAAATACTAAAAGAGGGGCTTTTGCCATATGGAGAAGCTTCATATATGAGTGTGTGTCGGGGGAGACAAAAGGGTCTCTTGCTACATAATAATGGATTGAGGTGGAATATTTTTACTTGCTCCCATTAGTAGCTATTAAAAGTGGTTATTTACCCTCATACTTGTAAAATTATAATGTTCTAAGCATTCATTTATCTGAACAAAAATCATACTTCTAAAACTACATATAGTATATACACAAGATAGATGCATATATTCATATGCACATGAAATATATAGTCTAAAATTCAGTCATTAACTCTGTATATATTGTTAGCATATTGTAAGGATGCCTTGATTTATGTTACTTCAAGATTTTGCGTTTTCTTTCTCAGAATTTTAACTAAGCTGAAACTTACCATGCCAGGTATCTGTGTCAGGCTCAAGATTTCTCTCTTTCTCTTTCTTCTAAAATGATTCAGGTGTGCATAATTGAGACTAAGTTTAAAGACAAAAGTTGAAAAAATATATTGTTTTGCTTATGTTAATATAGGGAGATTTAAAACTACTTTTTGAGAAATTGTACTGTCCCCTTATTTAAAGCAACGACTTTGAAGCCTGAGTTGGAGAATATACTTACATTTTCCCAAACTGTACACAGCTGAAAAAAATCACAGGTAAGTCAGCTGCTTCATACGTATTGCTGTAAAAACCCATAAATATTTTTGTTGACTATGTATATTTTGTTTAAAAACAGATACAATGAAAAGAGAAGATGAATCTGTGCAAACACAGTTAATTTATAAATCCAAAAATACAATTATAGGTTTACAATCTATTTTATTTCCTATGTTATTGTTGTCAATGAATTGATTCCTTTTTTGTATCTGTGACTGTTGCATTCTATTCATATTCCTTTAACATTGTATTCTCTTCATTACTGATCCATTACAATAATTTTTTCTTGATAGAGGTAACATTGATAAAATTCCCTTTAAGAAATACTTTCACCTCAGTAATATATCTTATATAACTTCGTTCTATCATTGATGAAACAATGATAAACAAACTTACATATGATACTAATGGCTCCATATCATTAACCAGATTGTAAGAGGAAGTTTGTAAATCAAGACTTCTGTTCTATCTTAGTTATAAGACATAAGCTGGACTTACAGGCCATGTGCAGACATTCAAAAAGCCAAAGCAGGAATTGTTCTAAGTTATGCAGTTTTCTCTGAGCAACCTAGGGCATTTATACATGTGCTTCAGGGCAGGGAGGAGGGCACTTTAAGAATGGCTCCAAAAGCTGCTCTAATTAAAGTGTCTGGAACATCTTGTGTATCAATGTTCCCATGCTTGAAAATGGTGGTGGGGTGCTTTATCTAAAGCTCATTAAAAGAGGTTTAGATAAAGCACCCCTGCCACCATTTTGAAGTGCACCTGGGAAAAAAGAACCACCATGCTCCTGCTACTGGCCAGGCTCCAAGCAGCAGGTTCACCACTGATACAAATCCAGAAGACCCCCAGAACCCCAGTTAAAGCTGTTGGGTCCATCCCAGTGCTGGCTCAAGTCTCCTGTACCCCACCAAGGGTAACCTGCCCTGCACCAGAGGTCACTTGGCACAGGTAACAAGTAGCAGCAGCACAAGGTGTGTAACTGCTTTTTGTCTCCAGGGGAAAAAATAAATCCATGCTCATGTGGACGTTCCCATAGAGTTCACCAAAGAAACATCCAGCAAGCCAAACACAGGCAGTCCTGGCTCACTTACCTTCCCAGAGCAGGTGCCTGGTGCCTGATCTGGTACCTAATGTCTGTCTTCTCATCCTCTTCCCCTTCCCCTTCCCCTTCCTCCAAGCAACTGTTGGAGTGTGGCAGGTGAGGTTTCTAAAAGGGGTGAAATAGCCCGGAGAGTCAGTTAAGGATGGGGAATGGGAAGGAGGTTGGGGTCAGGGTTATTACAGAAGAGGCAAAAATAAACAGAAACTTGGAGATGAAGCACAGGGAAGAAGCTTTAAACCTTGCACACTAACTCCCTAACTTGGGTGTGAAGATGAAGAACTTCTCTGCATAGGAGCTGGACAGGTGGGTGATCCTGGAATTATTCTCCACCGGAGAGGGTTGTGGGGTGGTGGTGGAAGAGGCAGCTGTAGAATAGGAGGCATCTCCACAGCAGGGACCACTCCTGTATAGGACTTCTCATCTTTTTCCCCTGGGTCTCAGTCTTCCTCTATGACAGCCCCAAAACTGCCATACCTGGATTCCACCTCATGCAGGGAGAGTAAGTATGTAGGTTGCCCATACCTACCATCACTGGGACACTCCCCAGAATAGGATCCAGATCAGGATAGGGGTAGCAGGGAGCAGAAAATATCTCCTGCTGGCCTCGTGTCTGGCAGGTTGATGAGATGAGGAAGAAAGCTCTGATGTATGGTGGGCTGGCGGGGTACACCCTCCCCCTGGTGCCAAGTTCTCCTGTGTCTCACCAGAACTGTCTTGGAACTGCTTGTGTGGCCTGTGTACATGGGTTGACAGCACTTCTGGAGAGATGCAGATCAGCTCAGGTGGGGGAAATGGTGTCACAGATGGCCCTTGCCTCAGGCCCTGGGCACCCCAACCTCTCCTTTCACTCACTGCTACCCACTAGAGGTGGTCCTGAAAGAAGTCTTTCTTTTTGTAGCATGAACTGAACTAGTGTAGCTGATGTTAACGTCGAGTGTAATAATAGTGAAATATAACCATGTTAGTCTTGTCCTGTAAGCAACTTGAAAACTCCATTTTGTACCCTGCCTGACATAAGTGAATGAACTTTGTATGAGTGTGTGTAAAAGGGTGAATGGTGAAAGAATGGCATACAGATGGAAGAAGACGTTTCAACTGTTTATGTAAGCTAAATGTAAGTTACCAACCACTAACTAACAAACAGTTGAAGAATCCCTTTGAAGCTTGAAGGCACAAAGGAGATAACAGAAGAAGAAATTCTGCCAGACAGGCAAGAAAAACACTCCAAGGCTAAGATAAGCTGAAGACAGAAGAGGAGCAACCACAAAAACAGGGAAGGTGGGTATGGAAAAATCCCAAAGCACTGAAACAAAGGATGCCAATCCCTATAAAAAAAAACACTTTGAAAATGCCAAGTTGGGTGAGTCTCTTTCTCTACTGCCATTTCATTGGAGCACAGATGCATCTGTTCACCCTGCTCCAGCTGTTATCTTTAATTCTGCTATCTTCAAATCATCATCATCTACTCAATAAGCTCAGGTTGGCCACCCTGGGCTGATATTGAGCAACTATTACTGGTAACTGTATCTGGTGTATGTGTGGATGAAATGGTTGTTTTGTGTATGTGTATGCCTGTGTGTAATGATGTATATGATGATTTGTGTGTGTTTGTATGAATCGTGTGCCTGAACCTCTATGTCTAACTTATGTAATCAATAAACGTGGCACCTTGCCTTATCTCCCTTTATAAAGTCACACTCGTGATTTGAGCAATTGGCAAGTTGTGTAACATGTTTCCCCAGACCACAGGTTTCTGGTTCCCTCACCCAACTCCTGTCTGGAGTCCACCGTTTACTCCTCTTGTTCTCAGTCAGGGTGCAGTGGGGACCCTGAAGGATATGACATATCAGGGGCTATAGGACCTCTATAAAAGGCAGTGCTGCCATTAACTGGGGTTTTGAAGGTGACAGCAAAGCAGTCCAGGACCCTGTCCATGAACTCCTTCTTTTGACACTGGGAAACTGCCAGACCCACTGAGGCATGAGTTGCCTCCTCAAAACAGCTGGTGGCCATCTTGAGCTGTGTTCCTTCACCAAGGTATAGAGATTCCACAGCCTGGAGTTGTCCTGTCTCCACATCTGGAGTCTTTACTCATTCCTCTCCCTCAGCTCTTGGTGCCAGAAATTAGTTCATAGAATCATAGAATCAATGAGTCAGAAGCGACCTAAACAGATCATCGAGTCTGACCCCCTGCCACAGGCAGGAAAGAGCTCTGGGGGTGGGAGGGGTCATAAGACCCAGCCAGGGGCCTATCCAGTCTTCTCTTGAAGATTTCCAGGGAAGGTGAGAGCATCACCTCTCTGGGGAGCCTATTCCAGGCTCTGGCCACCCTTACAGTGAAGTAGTTCTTCCTAATATCTAACTTAAACCTATCCTCCTTCAGCTTGTGACCATTGTTCCTGGTGACTCCAAGGGGGGCCCTGGTGGAAAGACTTTCCCTGAGTCCCTGCTGGTGGCCCCTGATAAGTTTGTAGGCAGCCACAACATCTCCTTTTGTGGAGACTAAAGAGATTCAGGTCCCTCAGCCTCTTCTCATAGGGCTGGCCACGGAGGCCCCCAGCCATACAAGTGGCCCTCCTCTGGACCCTCTCCAGGTTCTCCACATCCCTCTTGAAGTGCAGCGCCCAGAACTGGACACAGTACTCCAGCTGCAGCCTGACTAGCACCGCATACAGAGGGAGCAAGACCTCTCTGGACCAGTTAGTGATGCCCCTATTGGTGCATGACAGGGTGCAGTTGGCTCTGCCTATTGCTTTGTCGCATTGGCAACTCATATTCATCCTGGAGTCAATCCTGACTCCAAGATCCCTCTCTGCCTCTGTGCGGTCAAGAGGGTCAGCCCCTAACCTATAACCATAATGCTGGTTCCCTCTCCCCAGGTGCAGCACTCTGCACTTGTCCTTGTTGAACCGCATCCTGTTCAGATCTGCCCACTTCTCTAACCTATCCAGGTCTGCCTGGATGCGGTCCCTGCCTGCTGGTGTATTCACTTTACCCCACAGCTTGGTGTCATCAGCAAACTTGAACAGGGTGCTTTCCACACCCTCGTCCAGGTCACTAATGAAGATGTTGAGCAGCTCCGGCCCTAGGACCGAGCCCTGTGGGACTCTGCTGCCCACTGCCTCCCAGGTCGACATCGTCCAGTCCACCACCACCCTCTGAGTGTGCTCCTGGAGCCAGTTTGCCACCCATGTGACTGTGCATTCATCAATGCCGAAGTCCCTGAGCTTGCCCACCAGAGTTGGTTGGGACACTGTGTTGAAGGCCTTCTGGAAGTCCAAGAAGATGACATTGACTTAGCACTCAGAGGCAGTAACCAAGGCCTTCAGAATCTCTCCCTTGCTCCTTTGATGCCTCTTATAGACATTCTTCACATACTCTGCAGTTGTGCATACTGCCCCACCCTTCTTGGCCTTGAGCAACCATGGCTGCCTGTGTGCACTGTCATCCCTCACAAAGGTGGCTTCCACAGACTTTCTCCAGGAATTGGATTAGATGGCGGGGGTGGAGGGTGGCAAAAGTGCTGGAGTGCCACTTGCAAGCCTCTCCAGATACACTGCTCAGGATTCATCCTGGCTGCAGGAACAGGTCATTTGAAAAAACAATTAACACATGGGATTTCTGCCATCACAACAGTGCCTTTCTTGGACTGGGAGGGAGGGAGGGAAGAAAGGAGGGAAGGAGAGGGGTGTTTAACATGGGGAAATGTTTCTCATTCCTGCTGTACTGTAACTTCAGTGGTTCTCATAGATATCTGTGTGTTATCTCCTGTCCCTGACCTCAGTGTCCTCCTCTCTGACACCCAGTCCCATGGCGCTGTCAACTGGGACAGGGTGCAGAGAGCTAGCATTTGCATATTTTTGCACTGCCTGCAGAGCTAATATACTCTTTTAGGGCACTTTTACATGTGCTCAGAGAGTGGGAGGTTGCTTTAATTAAAGGGGCTATGAAAGCCTGTGGCTGCAGTGAAATACACTAAAATAATTCCCTGGATCTGCTGGCAACACTCTCACTAATGCAGCACAAATGCCATTAGCCTTCTTGGCAATGAGGGCACGCTGCTGACTCATATCCATCTTATTGTCCACTGTAACCCCCAAGTCCTTTTCTGCAGAAATGACTGTCCTATGCCCATTTTAATGCAAGTTAAAGCCTGGGACAATCAAACCAAGGGTAAACCTGATTTCTGTTTTTACTCTTTGTGAGTATTGTGCAGCAAACAGGCTTATCATCAGTGTTATGTCAGAAGAGTGCTCTACCTATTTATAAACTTGAGTAATGGGGAAGAAGTGAAACAAGGAATACAAGTGAAAGCTTACAAGAAAATCTCAATATCCACATTTCACTTTCTTAAAGGAATAACTACAGAATTTGGGGCAGGAAAAGTCTTATGATTGATTGCAGGTAGGATGTGATTTTAGTAGGAACTTTCAAGAAGGACTCAAATTATCAGTGTTGTATGGTAGAAAAATTAGAGGTGGGGAAAAAAGGAAGTTAAAGGTGGAATGGAAACTTCAGTAGAAAGCCATGTGGATAATGCCAGTCACATATGTATACAGATATTTTAAAATTAAGTTAAAATAAGTGGCCAATATTTTACTAGGTGTAAAAAAAAAATGACATAAGTTAAAATATTGACTTCAAATATTGGAACATATTTTTACTTTTTCACAATTTTTTTACTCCTTTTTAAAACAAAACAATATTTTTTTATAGTTTATTCAATTTACACAATCAATTCAGAATTTAAATCTATTTTTTAGGAAAATGGGTGTTATAACTGCTATTGCTTACTCAGTTTCATGTTTCTATAATATTGACATACACTATTTAGAATAATAGTAGAGAAATAATATATGAGAAGGGCTATGGATGACAGAGTAAATTTGGGTTAAAAAGGAAGGATGGCTCACATAATTGCAATAATATGCATTATGATAACAACAAGAATGTGACCAGGGAGCCAGAAAATAGGGAGTGCAAACAGGGAAAGCAGTTTGCAGGTAGTTGCTGGAGGCAAAAAGAGGAAGGAAGAGAGAAGCCAGGCACCATATCCTGCCCAGGAAAGGAAAGTGATCCAGCTGCCTGTGGCTTTGGTTTTGCTGAGTGTTTGTTTGGGGCATGTGCTCTGAGAAGGTGGGAGTGATTGCTGACTGCTGAGTGATTGCTGATTGTTGATTGTTTAGGGATTGCTGATTGCTGAGTGAGTGATTGCTGTCTGGGCCCGACAGAAGCCCTAACAAGGGGACTGAGTCAGCCCATGCTCAGAAGAGTATAAAAGGAGACTCCCCAGGTGACCAGGGAGCAAGTGAATGGGGACTTCAGAAAGGGGAAGAAGTTTGCAGGCCAGTTCCTAGGCCAGTTCATGGGTAGCAATGTAACCTATTACCATGCAATGGTGGGAATGCGTCATACCCCACAGCTTCCCACCTCTTCCCTTGCTCTCTTCCCTTGCACAACTGAGGCCTCTACTCAGATGGAACCCATGGTTCTCGCCTCCATCTAGATGGCTTCGTGCTTTGGAGCTGCCTGGCACAGCTGCCAGTAACTGGGAATGGGAGCAAGGTCACCCCCCATCTGTGGTGTATGCTCCTTAGTGAGGTCCTGGAGGTCCTTAGTGACTCCCCTGGAGTCCCAGTTGATTGAACTGCAGGCCCAGGTAGGCAGACATCATGCCATCAAGCCCACAAGCAGGAGATTGGTGACTACTACAGTCAGGCTTTTCGTCTAAAGAATGAAGAGAGAATAGCATTGATGCCTGATTGTGTGAAGATGGACAACAGGAATATCAACTGGGAGCTGCACCCAGGGAATGCTTAAAAGATGGTAATTTCAGGTCCCAAGACATGTAGTACCAGGGTCACTCCTCCCCTGGAACTGAGCAACGGGTATGCACCTCTCACACCACCAGCAGAGACATCAGCAGAAGCACCTGGATGAGGGGAGGCAGCTAGCTGCCACCCTTAAGAAAAGACACAGGGTGGTTGTGGTAGGCGACTTCCTTCTGAGAGGGACAGAGGGAGTAATCTGCTGTCCTGACCCCCTAGCCCTGGAAGTCTGCTGCCTCCCAGGGACCCACATCAGGGACATGGCAGAGAGAATTCCTAAACTCGTCCAGCCCTCTGATCACTACCCCATGCTCCTCATCCATGTGGGCATGAATGACACAGCTTGGAGTGATCCTGGCTGAGTCATGAGTGACTATAGGGCTCTGGGGGTTGGGTGCAGAGGGTTAAGGGTACAGGTAGACTTCTTCTTGATCGTTCCAGTTATGGGTCACGGGCATAGGAGGGAAAGTCATATTGAAGAAGCCAACAGAAAACTGCAGCATTGGTGCCATCAAGAAGGCTTTGACTTCTTCAAACACAATCTATACTTCAGAGAAAGAGGAAGTGGTTTGTTAGGAAGGGATGGCCTCCACCTTACTCTGATGGGAAAGAAGCTTTTCTCAGTCAGAGTGGCTGACCAGCTTGACAGGGCTTTAAACTAAGATTGCCAGAGATGGGCTGACAATCATTAGTGCAAGGACTGGAAATGACAACTACAGAATCATCAGGTCAGGTAACACAAGAGAACTCACTCCTACCCCAGCCCAAGGATGGGACTCTTCTAAGAGAACAGGGAAGCCCAGGGCTTCCAACCTCAGGCTTAGCTGCCTGTACAAAAGTCCCAGGAGCATGGGGAACAAACAGGAGGAACTGGCCCTTCTGCTAAGCAAAAATTAATACAATCTCATAGGAATTACAGAGACCTGGGACTCCACCTATGACTGGACCACAGGTATCAATGGCTTTCCCTTGTACAGGAGGGATCATGTTGCAAGGAAGGGCAGGGGTATAACTTTCTATGTGAAGGAGAAGTACACTTCCCTATGAGCAAAGACTGGCACCCAAGGAGGGTGACTTGAGCCCCTCTGAGTTAGAATATTGGGAGAATGTGGTGAAGGGGATATAACTGTAGGAGTCTATTACAGACCTCCTAACCAGGAAAAAGAGCTTGAGCACAAATTTGCTAGGGAACTGGCAGAGGCTGCATGCTCTTAGTACATGGTCATTATGGGTGATTTCAACCACTCTGGCATCTAAAGGGAAGAGCATTCAGCCAAATCTGATTGCAAGTAAGGAAGCTGTATTTGAATCATGAAGTCTATGGGCCGACAAGAAATAAGGACATGCTGGATCTGCTACTTGCCAAAGGGGCTGATCTAGTCAGCAACCTGAGGATTGAAGGGAAGCTTGGTGACAGTGATCATGAGTTGATCACTTTCTCTATCCATTGCAAAGCTGGCAAATCAGCCAGCAATGCAGAAATCCTTGACTTTAGAAAAGCTGACTTTCACAAGCTCAGGAGATTGGTTGTTGAGGCCCTGAGAGACCATGATCTGACAAGAAGGGGAGTCCACAATAAGTGGTTGCTCCTTAAGGATGGGATCCTAAAAGCACAAGTAAAGTTCATTCCAGCCCATAGGAAAGGTAGCAAAAAGGCTGGGAGACCCACTTGACTCAATAGGGAACTCATGGACCTCGTAAATCTGAAAAGAGAAGCTTATAAGGTATGGAAGTTGGGAACTACCACTAAAGAGGATTATGCATCACTGACCTGCACCTATAGGGAGCATGCCAAAAAATCCAAGGCTGAAACCAAACTCAAACTGGCTCTGGGAATCAAGGACAATAAAAAGTCCTTCTTCAAGTATATGGGAAGCTGGAAAAAAAAACAGGTGCAACATCGGACCCTTGCTGAATCAAATGGGGCAGCTGACAATTGACACCCAGGAAAAAGCTAATCCCCTCGATGATTACTTTTGTGTTAGTTTTCAACCAGCGCAAGGGAATCACTCCATTCCTGCATGGGACTTTAAAACCCTTTACAAATTCAATATCTTTCCAGATATAAATTTAAAAAGATGTGACCCTCCCCAGGTTAAAAGGGAATTACAGATCAATTGAAATTGTCCCTTCTATGCTCAAATAACTGTTTGAGAACACAAATCTGTCATAGATTTGTAGTGCTGCAAATGGGGATGGAAAACCCACTCTAGCATCTGACATCTGTCTTGCAAAAGAGCTTAGTGGCATCTTATCAAAATACTATATATCAGTCTGAGGCTTGTTATGCTTGTGTAGGATTTTTTCCCCCCCACGTTCTCTGTAACTTCCACGGAATCTTGATATTTTATTTTATTTGAAGTATTATCCTTGAATTTCTCCTTCAAAATGTCCCCTACTATTAGTTGCTCACTTCTCATAGTATATCAATAAGTAAAAATAAACAAACCAATAAACAAACCAATAATAAATAAAGGGCCAATGGAAATAGGAAAGCAATTTTCTTTTGGAAATGCATGTAAAATTAAAATGAACTATTCTTGATTTGCTTTTGCACAAAAACAGATATGGTGGACTCTTCTAGATTGTTCCTTCTTCCTTCCTCTCCCCCTCTTCACTACTGTTCTTTCCACTCCCACACACTAATCTTTTGGATTGAGATGGATGGGCATCTCTTACTTGTGCACTTTCCTTCCCTCTACAGAAAAAAATCACATTTACACACATTGTATTCACAGTAAACAGCTCATTTGTTTGGCATTTGTTCATAATAAGAATTATGTAAAAAATACCAGAGATGTTATACCCGATTCATCTCTCCCATTTTCTTTCAAATTTTTACATACTTCTTCCACCCTGTGTACTTCCTTCCTCTACCAGGTTTTCTCCTTCTAGTGACTGGCCAAATATAAGGCAAACTGGGCACATCTACATATGCAATTAATGAGACTGAATAAACTTTGGTGCAATTTGCTCTAGTTAATTGATCTGGGTAAAGCTTCTATATGTTTACTTGTTGACAGAAGCAAATTGAGCCTGGGTAGGGCAGTTTAGTCTAGGGATGCTCCTGGCCTTCTTTCACCTACTTCAGGCTCTGCTGCAGCCAGCCAAAGCCAACCTCAGCCAACCTCAGCTATGTTTAAAAGGTTGCCTCTCACTATTTTTTCCAGCCACATGCTTCTCTGACCCCAAGCAGTCTGCAGCCTTTTGGCACAGCCCTCCAGATTTCTGTCCCAAGAGCCTGTGTCCAGCACTCACATGGATGCTTCTCACCCTCTCCCCAGAAGCAATGACCAGCACCTTGGCCTTTTGCTGGTCACTGCACTAGCCAGACTCCACACCCCTGCTGACTGCTGTCTGCCCCAGCTGGGTCATAGAATCATAGAAGTAGGGCTGGAAGGGACCTTGTAGATCTTCAAGTCTGACCCCCTGTCTGGGTGGGAGAAAAAAACTGGACTCAAATGAGTCCAGCCAGGTAGGCATCAAGCCTCTTCTTAAAGATCCCCAGGGTAGGAGCCAGCACCACTTCCCTAGGAAGTTGGTCCCAGCTCCTAGCCACCCTAACTGTGAAGTAGTTCTTGCGGATGTCTAATCTAAACCTACTCTCCAATACTTTATGTCCATTATTCCTTGTCATGCCAGGGGGCGCTAGGGGAAACAGTGTCTCCCCCAAACCCTTCTGGTCCCCCCAGTGAG
>NW_017728906.1:26851792-26865128 GCF_001723895.1 Crocodylus porosus
AAAGAAAATGTGCTGGTTGCCCTTGAGCATCATCCCTGAAGTCGGCCCATCACAGATGTGCTCCTTGAGGATCTTCTCAAAGAGTTTCCCAAGGATAGAGGTAAGACTGATGGGCCTATAGTTGCCTGGGTCCTCTCTCTTCTCTTTTTGAAGATGGGGACCATGTTAGCTATCTTCCAGTCATCCGGCACCTGGCCCGAGCACCACGAGCACTCATAAAGCCGTGCCAGGGGCCTTGCAATAACCCCATCTCATCTGTTTTGGCTTTATTCTGCCACACAGCCCTGTGCCTGGCCCATGAGGACCTCTTTCATGAAGCATGGACAGAGAAGGCATGGCATGTTGAGGACATGTGGCATGGGGTGCTGGCAATGCCCCTCTCCCCCCACTCCTCCAACCCAAGGCCTTGAGTCAGCCACAAACTGAGCAACAGTGGCCAGAGCACTGTATCTGTCAGGTTCTCATGGACCATCTCCTCCACCCCCTCCCTCACAGTAGGGCACCTGGGCAGCCACCCATGGACCCTAGTCCCACAGAGCAACCCCAAGACCATGTTCACTGTGGACAGTTTTAAATAAACCCACAACTTTATTTACATCCCCAACAGAGTAACAAACTCCCCCTCCCACAAAACATCAGACTCCCTCCCTCCCTGAGGTGCCCTCCGCTAGAGTGTCCTCCTGGCCCATAGCCCCTGGTTCCTGAAGCCCTTCTTTGCTGAAAAACATGTTCAGGGCCTCAGCAGGGTCCATCAGGGCCAGGATGCTATCTAGCTCCCTCAGGAATGGCATGGATCTGTGGGCAGCCCCAGATTGCATGTTGTGGTCCCAGACATGGACAGACTGAATACTCAGAGCCTTGGCCTTGGCCCAGCACTGCTGGTCAGACTACCAGTGTGTCTGCTCCTGCATCTGCTAAGACATGTTTTTGTTAACATAGCTATTGGACCTTGTCACCTGAACAAACTGTCACTGAACCTTGACATTCTCCCAAATGTACACCATCTCCTCATGACTCCAGATGGGTCTCTTCCCCTGTATTTCAGTGGGTGCAGGGCTTAACATGGTAGCATGAGGGAGGGGACTTGGTAGGTCAAAATACCTATTGATTGTTAGATATGAGATATTGTCTATTTTTAAAGTAATGGAGTAAATTAAAGGTGAAATAGTAGGCTAGACTTTGTACCATTCTCTCCATCAACAGTGCTAGATTCCTTGACATTTCTGTTATATCCATTCCTTTATACAACAGGCTTCTTTGCATAGCATGCTCTCTCCACCTTAAAAGTCCATGCCTCCATTTGCTATTCCTTCTACCTTCTCCTAAAAAATCCCTTCTTTTATAGATAGATGGTTGTAGGCAATTTGCTCCCATGACTCTGGGCCAATGCTGAAACTCTTTAGGGACACCTTTAGGGTGTCCTTGTACAGCTTTTTTGGTGTGCCGCAAAAGCATACTCCATTTGACAGTTCGCCATAGAAGACTTTCTTTGGCAGGCAAGTGTCAGGCATTCTTGAGAGGTGGCTGGCCCATCTGGGTCACCAGTAGGCTTTGACTTATTCACAACCACTTTTAAATTGCATCTTTTAGGCATGAAGATTGTCTTATATAAACTTTCTATAGTTCAAAGTGCATTATTAATGCTCAGCAAGTCATATTTTATTTTAATAAGGGTGAAATGACTGTGCCTGTGAATTATGAGTTTGTGTTGAGTGCAAGTTACCATTAAATCAGTTAGTGAAACCTGACTAGCTACAGATATGCTTAGAAAGCTTACAATGAAGTGGGTGCTTTCCAACAATCTCTTCCCAGGATCATAATCGACATGAAGTTTGTGGCTGACTGAGCCTCAGTTCAATACATTTAGTTGATATCCATTAATCTATTATTTACTTGATTATATACTATTACTACTACCATAACCACTATTATCATTGTTATTAGTTTATACAGGGTATTTATAAGGTCCTCATGTAACTTAAAACTTTAATAAGTTTGGATGTACACATGCTAGAAGCAAACTGTAAATGGTGATTAAAAGCATAATTCATTAAGTTTTAACACAGTACAGATCAAATTTCAAAATAACCACCATCTTTTGTGATTCATCAGTCAATCCCATTTACCAACTCATAGAAAACATTTTCCAGTTGCTGCTGAGTGATTTCATGAATTGCATTTGTGATCCTTACTGTATGCATAGTTTACACTATGCTAAAAAACTTAATGAATTATGCTTTCAATTATCGTTTACAGTTTGCTTCATGTATATATCCAAAGTTATTAAAGTTTAAAGTTGCACAAGGACTTTATAAACGTCCTTTATATACAGACATTCATTCATTCCAACTAGGTATGCAGCTGATGATACTTGATTTTACCTATATTCTCAGTGACCCAGCTTTAGACAATATTAGCATCCTACTGCTTCTTTAATATTATTGTAGGTATTTGTCAGTTTGGAACCAGATACTGTAATTTATACATTGGAGTACTATATATTTCCAGGCTCTTATCTATTTTTTTCTTTTATTATTGTAATAAATATACCATATTTCATTTTATACAAATATTTACTCAGGCATTTGAACTGGAATCTAAAAACAGTTTAAACTCATAGTGCAGATGTTTTATATTACAATAAATAAAAATGAAGTGGGATACTGCAAAAGCAGTGTGTAATGGAAGTAAGTCAATGAGAATGCAAAAAATTTTACTGTGGTCAATTAGAAGATTTTTCATTGTTCAGATGATAATTCTGAGTGAAAGTAAAATGAGATATGATGAACGCAAAGGACTCCATATATATATCAAAGGCCAGATCTTATTGCATCTATTACTTTTCTAAGTTAATTTAGACATGTGAGTCAACTCCACTCCATTTTAAGACACTGAAAATTGATTAGTATATCTACTTTGGTAACATATCACCATGCTACCTTAAGACTGAGTCACCAGAAAAGTCATTAGGAGAATGAATATTTTTATACTAATGCTTTTTCAGGGACTCAATCAAGGTGGAATAATCTTGCACTTAGGTGATAAGGTCCATTTATGTACTTAATAGGTATAATCAAATCTGATTCTTCCCTACTAGGACCAATATTTTGAACTTGTGCAAGTAATAATAATGCCCACAGAAGGCATGAAACAAACTGTCTTCTTCCAAAACTGATATTGACACTTGGTCCCACTGAAACTCTGTTCCTCCACCACCTAACCTAGAGTCAATGGTTTATCAGCACTATTTTGCATGTATTTTTCACCTACAGTTTTGAGTAGGTGTGACTAATATCAGGTAGCTTTCTATACCTCCCACACTTCACCTGCTTCTTTCCTAAAGTTTCTCAGAGTAATCCCTATGGGCATCTCAAGAAAACTCAGTTATCCTAGCTAATGTCTTTAGGTTTAGTAATACCTGCCAGCAAGCCTCCAGGCCATTTGGAATATCCCAGTGTTAATCACTGATGTTTAAACATAAACATCTGGAAAGAAAATTATGAATGGAGTTACACAGCAAAACAAATTCAAATAGAAAGTTCCTTACAATATGATTTTATCTTACTATGTTAAACTTAATCCATTTAGATTAACCATAAAGGATGTCTTGCTATTTTAATTCAAGAATGGCAAAAGTAGAAAAAAGTCCCATGAAAGGTGTTGGCATTGGATTTGGACCCCTATACCTTTTGTTCTGGGCAAGCACAACCCTGAGACCGACCACAACACCTGCCAGTTGATAATAGGTGAGTTTATTATCTAAAGCAACAATACAAATAATCAAGCAATTCTATATCTATCAATCCTAGGGCTGTCATCACAAAGTACATCTCTTCTCCTAGGTATCAGCAGTCTGGAGGTGGGATGCCGAGGCCCACAGCCCCCTTCCAGCGAGTTGTATGAGATGGGCTGCTGGTATGCCCTCAGTTCATGGTGGCCTTGGGGACTCTTCCTGGGGGATGGGAACAGGTCCGGGCATGAGGACCCCTCTCAGTGAGCAAAATGGGGAGGGACCCTTTGTTAATCTTAAGTCTCTGCTTTTGTCCATGGCAATCTCTGGTTGGCTGTCTCTTTACGTGGTCACACATCCACGTAGCCTTCCAGGCCTTCTAATTTGGTCTGTTCTCCCAAAACCAGGACTCAACCCCCCTGCTGCTCTCATGCCTTGTAACTGGTGTTGCTTATCTCGTGTTATGGGGCAGCATGGTACATACTTCCTTGGTTCCCAGGCTGTTTTCTATACTATGTGCTCTTGTTGTGTTACACAACCTGTCTGCCTTGAAGGCCGTGATCTTGTGTTACAGGATGCCCCACTCAATTTTCAGGCTGTTGACCTTGTCGTGCTAGACAACCGGTCTGCTTCCAGGGCTATAAGGAACTGTGTGTGAGAAACCCAGGCTTTTACAAATCAGTTAAGCCCTACTGGCCATCTTGACCCCTTATAATGTACATATGTATACTTCCAATTCCCACCCCCCCAAAAAAACCTTTAAATACTGTTTGTAAGCCAGCAAGAGGCAAATGTTCAGTCTTCCAACTTGAAAATAAATGATCCAAATGAAAGGCATATACTTGTAGATGTAAGTTTAATATACATCACATTAAATGAATTTTTTTCCATATATAATGTTTTGGATAAAAAAGTTAACTTGAACAGTCTTGTGTATTTTCAGATGGCACACTGTAACATATTCATGTTGTAAATTCACAGGATTTTCCAGTACTTAATGTAAAAATTATTTGTCCCTCCAGCATCTGTTTAAATATTTACCAAATTCCCATATTCAATTTTAATGTTGTGCTGCAAAATATTACATATTGTTAAATAAGAATCCAAATATATATTGTTTCATTCTGATCTTAAATATTGGTATTGATACATTCAGATTAAAAAGCCATAACATGATCTTATGTAAGAGATAGAGTATTACACAGAGCTAAATTTTATCATTATACTGGAATTTTCCAGTTGCATATTAAATAATAAAGAATTTTTCACCACTGCAAGCTATTTAAATCATGGAAAAATTATAAAAAAAACTGTTTATGCAAACTTTACAATCTCTGAGACATTATTCTCTATTACTTCTGCTTGTTTCTAAACATGTTATTTTAGTTCTTTGTTGTCTTTTTAACAGATCCAAAGAGGTTCAGCCATGCATTTCTCATATGCTCAGAGCTGTGATTTCTTTTTGTTACAGTATAGGACTGGATGCCAAGTTTTTCTTCAGGTTTGCTATAGATTTTACCAAGTCAGCTAACCACTTTGCATCTCAGTTTCCCCACCTATGATATTTGACTGCTTGAAGAGTTTTCTTGTTTTTCATTTTGTTATTATTGCCAAACAACATTTTCATTTCATTCATATCATTTCTTTACAGTAACACACTTGTTTTGATAGCAGAGGTTTATTAAGTTCAAGATGGAATTTCTGATAACAGGAATTGATCACAAGATTACCAACACTCTCATGGTAAAAACACACACTTGGGTATGGGAGACCCAGGTTAAGACCTTGCTTTGCCTAGTCTGTATCTGTGGACTGTTTCTCTGAGTCCACAGGTGTTCCCTGACTATGCTTTTGAAAAGTTCTCAAGGAGTGGAGAAAATTGTGAGGCAGTGAAACATTTTTGAAGACAAAGAGTAGATACTCCGTAAGTTTTCTCATTGATTAAATGTATTTTTCTAAGAGATGCTCATAAGCTCCTGCAGCTAACCTATGGGAAACTTCCCCATTATATTGGTGCTTTTTGTCTAACTAACATATTGTTTTAAAACTGGATTGAAGCATAGCTTAAAACAATCCCTAAACAGCTTACAGGATTTTTGTTGCTGTTGTTGTTGAATTTACATAATCATGATCAGCCAACGCTTAAAAAGTGGGAAACAAATCATTATCTATTTTCAAGGTATTTGCTGTAATACAGGAAATCACACTGAACTCTTAAGTTATTGTGGCTAGCTGTATTGTAAATCTATAAATCTAAGGGAGTTCCACTGTCATTAATATTGGTTAATGTCTATTTTATTTAAAGTATTATCAATGACTAGATTCAAAGAAAGTAATATTTTTGTGGAGCAGTGGCTACAGATAGACCATAAAAACATAACGAATCGCAATGAGTTATTCAGACATCTTGTTTTGAACGATGAATCTATTCCAAAAATAGATGGTACCTTTTGTTTCTTTGTTTGGTATTTGTTGCAATTAGTTCATCTTATTGTGCTACCTCAATGAAATAAAATTTTGTATTGATGTGTATGTCAAATAGAAAAATAGAAAAATACCAGTGAAAGATGCACCATTCAGACAAAATATTGCTGCAAATCCTTCAGTGTTCCCCAAGGTGTTACCTTGGCACAGAAAAATCAGAATTAATTGTCTGTAAATAGAATTGAGAACTGGAATAATGAAAGAGAATACAGGATTGTGAATACCCAAACCAAACACTAAATGTATCATGTAGATTTATTTACAGCCAAGACCCAAGCCATAGCTATTCTGTGCAGCTATAAATAAAGCAATTAAAAATGTGCACTAGCATTTAGTGAATACTAGAAAAAGTAAGCTCTTGGGGGTGGGGGGAAACTGAGTAATCACCAACTCAGAGAAAATAAACTTTATTAGTAATGACTTCATAGTAATTGATTAAACTATAAGCCTTCTTCCTTGCTTGTGGAATTGCACATATTTGTTCGTAATATAGGAGAAGGTGTAGAGCAGTGATTCGCAACAGGGTGCCACTGAAGCAGGAGCCACTTTTACAAAAAAAAATTATTATTGCTAACAGCACACACAAGTCTTTGACTCTTTCTCCCAGGTCTGTGCCACCTTGCCTGATTCATAAATCCTCAAATCTTCCCTTTCTAAGCAAAAAACAACAGTTTTTAACAAATAACAATGCACAACAGTCACACACACAAACTTCTTCAAATTTTAATTAAGTATTGATTTACAATCAGTCTTTTTTGGTGACTTTTGCAGGCTTTCAGATCTGAATGATATCACATTACTTTCTTTATTGTCTTGATCAGTCTGTGCTATAATCTCTGTATGGTCTGCTCCATCTGTACTCTAGTCTCCTCCATGTACTTCTCCAGTTTGGACACTGTTTGTTCCTTCTCCTATCCTTCCTGGATGTGCTGCAAATGTTTCCTAATGTCTCCACTAAACTTAGAGACATATGCCATAGATGTTTCCTTCATTTATCTCCACTTCATAAGATCTAAGACCTACCTCAACAGAGACAACTGCCTCCTGTACCTGTCTTTTACCATAGTGCACATGTATCCTGTCTCGAGGGTAGTAAAGGTTCTAGTTCTCATTGCTTCCAGTCATAATAAACATTTTTGTCTCTAACTTTCCTGTCAGATACGGACTCAACTGGCAAAAGCTCATGTTTCAAAGGCGATGTTCTATAATTTAGTAATTCCAGATAAGGATCTGTGTGAAACCCATCTGTTTCATTTAGCAGTCTTTTTATTATTTTGCCACAATTTTCTACACTTTTTAGTAAACTGTTCCCAATGATTCCAGATCTCTTTCCTGCATGGTAACAGTTAATGTAGAATGCATCATAGTATAGGTCTCATTTGGGTTATTTTTGCTTATGTGCCTCACTTTACCCTTATCTACTTTGCTATATTATCTTTCCTCTGCTATTTAGTTGTCCATTCACTCAGTAGTGCAAGATCCTTCTGTAGTTCCATGCAGTCTACTTTGGCCTTTACCACTTAGAACAAATTTGGCCACCTCATTACTCACCCCTTTCAGGTTATTTATGAATATGTTAAAAAGTACCAGTCCCAATACAGATCCTTGGGTGGCCCCACTCTTTACTTATTTCCATCCCCAAACTAACCATTTATAGTTATTCTTTACTATCTATCTTTAAGGCAGTTTCTAATCCATGAATGGGCCTTTCCTGTAATCCCATGACTATGTAACTTGATTAAGTGCCTCTGATGGGGGACCTTGTCAAAGTTTTTTTGGCAATCCAGATATACTGTTTCAACTGGATCACCCTGGTCCACCTGTTTATTAACACCCTCAAAGAACACTAGTAGTTTGGTAAGGAATGATTTGCTTTTGACAGAACCATGTTGATTTCTCTCCAACAAGTCATATTTATCCATATGCTGAACAATTTTGTTTTTTTTTTAATTGTTTCTACTGGTTTTTTAGGAACAGAAGTTAGAGTCACCAACCTGTAGTTTCCTGCATCCTCTTTAGAGCCTTTCAAAATATGGGAGTCACATTTGCAATCCTCCAATCTGACCTGGGCTCCTTCAGGCCCCTATGATGAATGCCATCAGGTCCTGGTGATTTGCTACTATTTAGTGTATCAATCTCCCCTATGACCTCATCTACTGAAACCTCTATTTGGGTCAATTCCACTGACTTGTAACTAGAAAGAAGTGGATGCGAGGATGGAACCTCCCTAACATCTTCCATCATTTTTCTGCACTATTACTAAAGATTGAACCCACTCTGTTGATTCCTCTACTTTTGCAATAGCTTCGTGAGCAACTGGTTTCTCTAGTTCAGCATTCATGCTTTGTCTTAGAGCTCATGGTATTTTTATGTCAGCATGTTTGTAGGAGTAATTGGAATAACAGAGACTTGGTGGGATACTGAAGCATTGTCCTGGATGTGTACAAACTGTTCAGGAAGGACAGGTAAGGAAGAAAAAGAAGAGGGGTTGCACTTTATATAAAACAGACATATGATTGCTCAGAGCTCCAGTATGAGACTGGAGATAGGCTTGTTGAAAGTCTCTGGGTTAAGGTTAGAGAGGAGAGCAACAAAGGGGATGTAATGGTGGGTGTCTGCTATAGACCACCAGACCAGGATAAAGTGGTGGATGAGGCTTTCTACAAACAGCTAGTGGAAGTTTCTCAATCACAAACCCCAGTTCTCATGGGGGATTCCAATCACTGTGACATCTGCTGGGATGGCAATCCAGGAAGTTTTTGGAGAGTATTGGGTATAACTTCCTGGTGCAAGTGCTGGAGCTGCCAACTAGGAACAAAGCTCTTCTTGACCTGCTGTTCACAAATGGGGAAGAATTGGTGAGGAATGTAGCAGTGGGTGGCAACTTGGGTAGCAGTGACCACAAGATGATTGAGTTCAGAATTCTGAGGAAAGGAAGGATGGAGACCAGCTGAGTAAGGACCTGGGCTTCAGAAAAGCAAACTTCAACTTTCTCAGGGAACTCATGGGCAGGATCTCCTGGGAAGTCAGTCTGAGTATGAGAAGAGTCTAGGACAGCTGTTTATACTTTAAAGAATCCTTACTGAGAGTACAGGAACAAACCATCCTGTTGTGCAGGAAGACTAAACCAGCTTGGCTTAACAAGGAGCTCTTCAGTAGATATGTCACAAACAAGAACCTTATTTTTCCAAGTGGGAACTTGGACAAATAAATAGGGCTGAATATAATAGCATTGCCCATATGCAATTGGAGTTGCAGCTACCAAAGGATGTGAAACATAACAAGAAGGGTTTCTAGAAGTATGTCAGTAGCAAGAGGAGGATCAAGGAAAGTGTTGGGCACTTACTGAATGGGGGAGGCAACCTTGTGACAGAGGATGCAGAAAGGCTGAAGTGCTCAATGTCTTCTTCACCTCAGTTGTTCACAGGCAAGGTCATATCCCAGACTACTGCACCAGGCAGCACAGTTTGGGGAGGAGGTGAGCAGCCAACAATGGTGAAAGAACAGGTTAGAGACTATTTAGAGAAGCTGGACATACACAAGTCCAGGGGGCTGGACAGGATGCACCCAAGGGTGCTGGGGGAGTTGGCCCTTGGCAACCATCTTTGAAATTTTGTGGTGATCAGGAGAAGTCTGAGATGATTGGAAAAGGGCAAACATAGTGGCCATATTTAAGAAAGGAAAAAATGAGGATCCAGGGAACTACAGACCAGTTAGCCTCACCCCAGTCCCTGGAAAAATCATGAAGCAGATTCTCAAGGAATTAATTTTTAAGTAATTCATAGAAATCATAGACATGTCAAAATTAAGGGCTGGAAGGGACCTCACAAGTTCATTGAGTCCAACCCCTGTGCTCTGGGCAGTAATACTGCTGAGATCAAGTTAACCCCCTTGGAAGAGAAGAAGTTGATTAGGGACAATCAGCATGGATTCACCAAGAAGTCATGACTGATCAACCTGATTGCCTTCTATGACAAAGCGAATGCCTCTGTGGATGTGGGAAGAGGTGTGGATGTGACATACATTGATTTTAGCAAGGTTTTTGTTATAGTCTCCTGCAACATTCTCACAGGCAAACTAAAGAAGTATGGGCTGAATGAATGGACTTTAAAGTGGATAGAAAACTGGCTTGAGCATTGGGATCGATGTCTCTTCGGCAGCCAGTATAAAGTGGAGTGCCCCAGGGCTTGGTTCTGGGGTGGGTTTTGTTCAGTGTCTTCATCAACAACCTAGAAGATGGCATGGAGTGCACCCTCAGCAAGTTTGCAGATAACACCACCTGGGAGAGTAGTAGATACACTGGAGGGTCTGGGTAGGATTGAGAGTGACTGAGACAAATTAGAAGACTGAGCCAAAATAAATCTCATGAGGTTTAACAAGGACAAGTGCAAAATACTTCACTCAGGATAGAAGAATCCCATGTATCACTACAGCCTGGGGGCTGACTAGCTGGGCAGAAGCTCTGCATAAAAGGACCTGGGGGTTGCGGTGGGCAATAAACTGAATATGAGCCAACAGTGTACCCTTGTTGCAAAGAAAGCTAGCAGCTTACTGGGGTGCCTCAGTAGGAGATTTGCCAGTAGGTCAAGGAAAGTGATTATTCCCCTCTATTCAGCATCAGTGAGGCCACACCTGGAGTACTGTATTCAGTTTTGCCCCCCCCCCCCCCCTACAGAAAAGATGTGGACAAATTGGAGAGGGTCCAGTGGAGGGCAACAAAAATGGTGAGTGGGCTGGGGCACAAGACTTGTGAGTAGAGGCTGAGGGAACTGGGCTTATTTAGCCGGGATAAGAGAAAACTGAGAGGGGATTTAATAGCAGCCTTCAGCTACCTGAAGTGGGGTTCAAAAGAGGATGGAGCTAGATTGTTCTCAGCGGTGGCAGATGACAGAACATGAAACAGTGATCTCAAGTTGCAGCAAAGTAAGTTTAGATCAGATACTAGGAATAATTTTCTGACCAGGAGGGTAGTAATAGACTGGAACAGATTACCCAGAGAGGTGGTGAAAGCTACATCCTTGGAAGTTATTAAGACTGGACTAGGCAAAGCTTTGACTGGGATGATCTAGTTGGCATGGTCCTGCTGTGAGCAGGGGGTTGGAGTAGATGACCTCCTGAAGCCCCTTCCCTTTTTAATTATCATTTTTGCCTTTCAGCTCCAGCTGTCATGTACCATCAGTAGGAATCAGCTCCCTGCAATAAGCTCAGAGCCTCATCTGCTTGCTGTGACTACTTACTTCGTTTTTCAAGGCCTTTACAATGTAGGCTCATATAACACTAGCTTGTGCACCAGTGTCCAGTTTAAAAGTCACAAGAGTTCCATTTGCTTTCAGCATGATATTCCAGTCTTCTGAAGATATTGTGTCTTGTACCATTTCTACATACAACTTCTTTTCATTGCTGCTTGCAACTTTGGTGTTCACCTTCACCTCATTGTGCAGTGTTTGCACACTAAGTTTCTTTCTGTGCTTACATTCCTCTCCTCTGAACACTCTAGCAAGAATTCAGTCTTTTGTACTTGTTGCAGCATTGTCCAAAAACAAGATATTGTTGTGGTCTGTATTTGGTACTACAGCATGCACAGCTCTTTATGCTACCTTTCTTAAGAGCTCCCTGGTTGTATTTTTCAGGCATCCCCTTTCAATTTCTGTTTTCTGTCTGTTCTTTTTGGAGAGGCTTTGTTATTCCATAAACAATTTAAGCATCTGTCTTTCATTCTAAAGACTTCATTGTAATCTATGTGATTTCTGCTGCTTTGCACATCCTGACTGCTTCTTCTAGCTTGAGATCAGGATCCTCCAGTAGTATTTTTTTGAAATCCATGTCTCTGATACCTATTACTATCTTCTGACCTCTGATTACAACTGGGGAATGCTGGAAATAAAGGAGGGTAGGTCAGAAAGGAATATTTGTTCAGCTTTTACAGCTTTAGGTCAGAAAGGAATATATAGGTCTTTAGGTCAGAAAAGAATATATGTTTAGCTTTTAAAACTTCAGCTTTTAAAACTTTAAAAAGATTTAAAAGATATGGAATTATATTAAGTGGTATCCCCCACTTGTATCCTCCAGTTCACCTCTCTAAAAACATGAAATTGGTCTATATGCAAAGTAATAGATCCTCAGAACTATGTAATACTTGCATGGCAAGAAATGTGGGCTCTGAAGAATGTTGAACTATAAATGGCAATTATATTCCTGGTGTTTTTAGACAAGGAAGGAAAAGATGAATGTTTAATACCTGACTTCTAGAGAGTCAGCCTCTCAGTCCAATAATAACAGGGGTTCCCAACCCCCGGGTATGCTGGGCTGCAAAAGGTTGGCTGCTGCTCAGCAGGAGAGTTGGCTGCCAGACAGGTAGTGACCGCAAATGGGTAAAGTGCAGCCTGGAAGTGATTGGCATACTGTGGACCAGCAACCAACCCTTTTTTATACTGAGTATACTGAGTGCTCTCAGTATGCCAGTCACTGCTTGTCCACAGTTTGCCTGTCCGCAGTCACTTCCAGTCCATGGTTTGTCAGTCCTCAGCATAAAAAGTTTGGGTTTGGGAACCCTTGAATGATAATATCATGGCATGTGTGACAGGAGTATCAATATTAGAGCCTTTCTGGGAATGGCTCCACCCTCCTGTAATGGGCCAACCACCTGCTTACTCGCCTGCCACGCCTTGATTTTATTTGATTAGAAGATGGTTGTAATCAGTGGGAGGCTGCCCATTTTCCGCACCCTGGTGACAGGGGGCGCTACCTGTGGCTCCTTTTCCTCCCCTACACCACAACCCAAGCCTCGCAGATGGAGTTCACGTGGTTTAACCTGGGCCTTGTTGTTTTCCGGCCCTCCTCTTTACTCCCGGGGCTCCGCACTGCCCCCTTTCTCACTCGCTCTGGGGCTCCTCACTGCCCCCTTCTCTCGCTCTGGGGCTCCTCGCTACCCCCTACCTCTGGGGCTTCTCGCCAACCCCCCTAGCTCCAGAGCTTCTCACTGCCCCCTCACGCTGGGGCTCCCCGCCACTCCCTCTTGCTCTCAGGTTCCCTACTGCTCCCTCTTGCTCTGGGGCTTCTCCCTACTGCCCCCTCTCACTCCGGGGCTTCTCCCTACTGCCCCCTCTCACTCTGGGGCTTCTC